>NW_026555186.1:29597500-29695000 GCF_021234165.1 Pteronotus mesoamericanus
TCTCTCTCTGAAAGCAGTGGAAGAATGTCCTCAGGTGAGGACAAAATAAAAGAAAAGAGAGAGAGAGTAGGATAACTGTTGGTTTATAAGGCTGATGAATAATGCTAGAATACTAATTTATTAACATACAACAAGGAGCATAATGGTTACCGGCACTAGAAAAGTCTTTTTCCAAAAGGCAAACTCATAATCTTATGATAGATGGACCCATGTGAAAAACCATAGCCTTACCAGAAAGTTGATTGGTGAGTATGGAACCAGAAAAAGGAGAATTATATAAACAGAATATTTTTATAGCTCAAATAGTTTACAGCCGTTCCAGCATTAACATTCTAAAGAGGTATCTCAGCAGCTCTATTTTTTGTTGTTTATCTATCTTGGAATTTATTTGAGATCTCTTTTGGAGGAAAAAACTTCCATTGCTAAAGAGCAAAGTTCAAAAACTACTGTTTTACTTTAAGCAGACAGGGTAGTCTTATAAACAGTACAATCATACTCAGAAGGCCCTTGTCTCCTAGTCTGCACTTAGTTGGTCAAAACCAACATTTTCCTTATTCTGTGCTTTTACTGTTGACCAAATGTCCTTCATCTTAACACATTTAACACATTCTCTTTATGGAAAACATAATAGAAACAATCAATTAATAGTCTAGTCCTATCAGACTAGGACCCATTCTCTCTTTCAGACTTCTTAGTGTATTTATTATGATCCTTTAAAGGTTGATTTTATTCTATCCTGACACTAAATCTTATTTCTAGTTTCTTGGATAATATTCTAATATATTAATAATTTAAATATCGACAGCAGTACTATATAAAATGTTTCTAAAGTGTTTCTAGTCAGAATGGTTAAAGTAAAATAATTTTTAGTATTTTTAAAAAAGTAAAACTCAAAAATTTAGATATACAGAAAGACTACATCCTTAAGATTATATTCAGCTAAGAGGTTTTATTTGGTTGAATAGTGTTGCCCAAAATTCACATCTACCAGAAATACCAGAATGTGATCTTCTTTGGAAACAGGGTCTTTGTAGATATAATACATTAAGATACGGTCATACTGGGTTCAGGTGGGCCCTAAATCCAAAAGCTGGTGTCCTTAAAGAAGAAGATAAATAAGAAAGAAGGCCACGTGAAGAGAAGAAGGGCAAGTTATATTGTCAAAAGCTAAGGAACACTAAGAATTGTTAGCAACCATCAAAAGCTGAAGAGGCAAGAAAGAGTTCTTCTCTAGAGCTTTCCGAAGGAGGAACATGGCCTTTTGACAACTTGATTTCAGACATCTTGTTTCCAGAAATATGAGAGAATAAATTTTAGTTGTTTTAAGTCACACAGTTTGTGGTAATTTTGTTACAGCATACCTAGGCAATTAAGACAGACATTAATGCGAGCTGAATCACTTCGTTTATGCTTTTGGAACAGCGATGTTTTAAATGACCTGAAGTGATCTACTGTTACCAGGAGGGCACAAGAATGGAAACCTTCCTATTTCAAGACCTAGAATATTTCCACTATACCAGTCTCCCACCCATCCACCCATCCACCCATCCATCCCTCCATCCCTCCACCATTTATCATATGCTTTCTATATGCCAAGCAGTGAGCAATGAACAAGGTAACTACTATTCCTTTGCTCATGATGATCTTGGTCCAGTCTCACTCAATATGTTATAAAAGTCCTTGTTCACACAGCCCTACATCATTTTTTTTAACAATTGTATAGTGTTTGATTGATTAGTAATATATTAAGCAATATCCTATCAATGAATATTTACATTATAGCCAACTTTTCCATAGCATTATAAACAATGAGAGGAACATAGTTATACATACATCTATATCCATGTCTGCATATCTTCTTTACATGAAAATCAGCATGGTATTTCTAGGTCAAAGGGCATGTACATTTTACTTAGTGTTGTGTATTACCAAATTCCCCTCCACAAATAATGTACCAATTGACATTCCCACCAAAAGTGAGAATAAAGTCCATTTCTCTTACCAACATTTGGTATTGGTATTTTTATCCATACCAGTATTATAGGTGACCAACAGTATCATTGCTATACTTATTTGCATTATTTGATTATTAGTGAGACACAGTCAGTAAGGGTACAGAGTCTGGAGCCTGCTTGAATTTGAACGTTGGTTCCACTGATTCAAAGTTACTTAAATTCTTGGTGCCTCAGTTTCCCCAACTGTAAAGCAATATTAATAATGGTATCTGCCAATGATATTATCAGAGAGAAATGGGTTAATATTTGTAAAGCGGTTACAACCATACCTAGTACATAGTTAGTGCTATTATTAATACTTCATATGTCATCCAATCCTACTTTGTGCGTAAATTTCCCGTTTATATTCTTAACCAGTTTTATGCTGGAATACTCATTTCTTTCCTATTAATTTATCCTTTATTGCTCACATAGTTGGTAAATACTTTCCCCAGCAGGTGATTCGTCTTTTCACTTTTTTTATTTTTCCTCCACTTACCTCTTTTTTGCTCTGTTTTCCTAAAGAAATTTTATAATGTCTGTATAGTCAAGTCTATCAATATTTATGGCTTCTAGGTTTTATGTGGATAAGAGAGCATATTTCACAAATTAAAAAAATTTAGTGATAAAATAAAAGGCAGTTAACAACTTTGTTTTCTGTTCTTTTAGGAGGAGAAACTTCCATAAAATTGGAGAAGTAATTTCTAGGTACACTCTCATTAACTTAATATTCGGGGTTGCTATGACTGAGAATCGAAAAAACTTATTACAATCTTTTCTCCTTAAAGTACTTTTAAAGGAAAAAAAAAAAAAAGAAATTATCTTCCCAACTAGTGATTTGGGACACTACTAAAATCATTTTCTAGAACTATAGCTTCTCCACAGAGTGGCAACAAGTCTCCTGTTTCAGGATTTTTCTCAATCTTAAAATATTTTCTCTATAAACAAATAGGTATCTACGTCCTATGAAATCATTTATCTAGGTTTTGCATAATATTGAGAGATTCTGGTTTATTGATATCCTTAATAGATACAAAGAATCACAACATGAAAGACAGATTTTTAAGAGGGGTACTCAATTTTTACTCAGATTGGCAAATGCCAAATTAGAAACATAACATTTTAATGCACTTAATCTGTTCCATTTTCCCCTCAAAGGAAATTTCATTGTGCTTGTCTACCTAGGCATACCTCATCATTCTAGCTCTTTCCAGTTCTAATTACAATCCAAATTCTGCATCCTTTGTATATTTTTTTGCACTTTTTCTTCCAGGTAGTTAATAAAATTAAATAAAACTACTTAACACAGTACCCATGGCATCATGCAGACTACCACCCCCAACTCAATATAATGGCATCATAATCTTTGGTATGATTCAACTGCTGGTCTTTAGTCCATATTTACAAATAACTTGAATTTATTTTAATTTTCCTGAAAGTGTTAACCACTTTGGTGAAAACTAGCTTTTAGCTTCCCCTCTATTAAGTATTCATTTTATAATTCTATTTCATTAAAAAGTAAACATACTAAGTGCATTCAAGTTTATTTGGCTTAATTTGTACTTCACATACCCATATGCTTATTTTTTACTCTTCTATTATTTTTTTACATAGTTTATATGCATTCTGAATGGTGTCATTAGTTTTAGCAAACAAGAAGGCCAGTTTTATATGCCCTACTTGTAGGTTTGTATTATAAACAAAATAAAATAAAACAAAACAGGATTACCTCAACTTAAAAAGAAATTCCCTAAGCAGAAATGCATTCATTTAAAATAAACATCAGCTGTGCAGCCACTACTACATAGCATTTAACTAGATATACTATTGGGTTGGCCAAAAAGGCCTCTATGGTTTTTTTCCATAAAAGACACATTTTTCATTTTCACCAATAATTTTATTGATTTGGATATTGAGTATGTCAACTATCTCCCATGTGATATAATGTTGACTGTTCTCAATTAATGTCTCGATTTGATCAATTTCAACTGGTCTACCTGACCACAGTGCATCATTGAGCCAGAAATCTTCAGCATGAAACTTCGCAAACCACTGCCGACATGTTCAATCAGTCATAGCACCTTCTGCATAAACCACACAAACCTTTTTGCATTTCAGTTTTTTTACCTTTCTTAGAAGAAAACATAATATGCCAAAAATGTTGCCTATTTTCTTCCATCTTCAATATTAAAATGGCTACACAAAAATTCACCAATTTTGATTTTTTTTAAATGCACACTGATATGACAACTGTCACAATACAATCTAACAAAACTGTTTCAAATGAAGTTAAAGACAACTAAGTGCTACTAGAGTCATCTTATGGAAAAAAACCAAACGGGCTTTTTGGCCATCCTAATACATCAGAGGTCAAGTTGATTCTAAGTTAAAAATCTAGCTGGAAAAAATTATGAAACACTAAGAAACTACTGTTTTCTTTACCTCTACAATTCCCCTGCTTTACTCAAATAATCAAATAAACAGAAAAAAAACGCCTAAAGAATTCCAAATTTCTCAAAAGGGCATTAAAGACCTGTGACTGTATTTCCCTTCATACACTCCTTGCTTCCTACACTTCTCTCATAATGTTTGTGCTATGGCTGAAATATGTTCCATTCATTTCCTAAATGAGCTCTGGAGATGTTATTTTATTTCTTTTGCTAAGAAGTAATGACTCCTCTTCCCTGTCTCCACTACACAAGATCTACCTCAAATGTCATCTCTTCCAGGAAGCCTTCTTCAATGTCTCCAGCAATAGAATTTTAATTCTCTCAAAATAATTTCTTCTCCCAAATAACCATGACCTAAATTGTTGTATCTTGATAACTTATATCTATATAATGCCTTACAATTGATTTACTTGCACAAGTAGTATCTCAATAAATAACCATTCTGTATAATCATGTTAAAAATAATATAGATCATGGATATTAAAGATCTTACATTTAGAACTGAAACAATGGAATGGAATTTAGTTGTGCCAGCTTAAATAAAGGCATATGTATACATGGCTTCTGGGACCTAGAAAGAACTTTTGGAAATATATGAGACTAATACCTCCAAAAGTTTTCTAAAGGAAGATAGAGCTTATAATTGAATAGTTTTCCTGTTTGCTTAAACCAATAGTTATAGCAGCTCCTGAAGTTTTTGACATAAATATGAAAAGGCTCGTTTTGCTAAGGAGTCTTACCAGAAGTCCTTCTAGGTGTAGATGATCACATTTGCAGATCTGATTCTTACACTGAAAGTATAACCCAAAGCCTTTGTTAAAAATAAAAGAGCGAAGTCGATGCCTTATAGAAACAGGAAAGGCAAGGTTATCTCCAGTGACTGTTTTCTAGCTACCTTTGTTGAATACTGCATTATTAAAGTGTTAGCAGTGGGATTACTTATGTGACTGGAATTTTAAACCAAGTACAGAATTCCATAAATCAGTTTATATAAGAAGTCATTCATCAATGCTCTTACTCAAGTCAAACATAAGTTAAGCCAATGGAATGTCATGTGACTTGGGTTCTAGTTCTAAATCTTGACTTCTTTCTAATGTGATCTTGGGTAAGCTGCTTACATTGTGTAAGTCTCAAGTTCAACATCTGTAAAATGAGAGGGTTTCTCTAGATGATCTCTAGGTATGTTGCAACACAAAAAAATGAAAAGAAAGAAACATCTTAAATTAATTTTATTAATAGAAGGCATTAAACTATTAGCATAGACTGGTCATTTTTTCTATTTATTTACAAAGGTGACAAATAATATTCTAAATTGCCCTAAAATGCTTAGTTGGGTTTTTCAGGTCAGTAAATCTAGCACTTGAAGTTTAACTATCAATTTCCCTTCAGTTTACTGATACATCTTTCATCTTTAGGTCTCAAAAGTTGCTGTAAAATTTCTTATTTCTTTGCAACTCATGATATAATTCATCCCAGTCTGGTGTTTCATCAATTTAACAGTTCTAATTGCCTTATTATTTGCTCTGGTGCAGTAGTAAAGCCTCTGAACATTTCATTTACCTTACCAACAAGAAAACCCCATATATCTCAGCCTTAAGAATATTATCTCTACCTCTTGGATGAGCAGAGGCATGAAAAACTTAAGCTCTCTGGAAAGCCAATATAATCTATCACTATTTAACTGTTTGTCAATGTTTATGCCTGTCTCAACTCACATTTAATGGGGCTTTTTATTGTTATTTTCCACTATAAAATTTTGAAGACACCTAAATGTCACTAATTCCCTTCTAAGTTTGGCATATATACTGCAATGTTACTTGGAGACACAATAATATGGTGAAAATATCTTTATATGGCTTTAAGTGAGTTATTTGCCTGTCTGAGCCTCAGTTTCCCCATGTAAAATAGGAAGACTTACTACATACAACATGGTAGTGAACATAAAAATAAGTATAGTTCCTGGTCCAATACTGCATATATAAGAGGTATTCAGTAACTGTTACTCAGGTTCTTCCCATACCAAGGGCTCCCACTTGGCTGTGATTCTGCTTATTGAACCAGCCAATGTGAAAACAGATTCTTGTCACCAGATACTTCTATAGGAGTATTTTAAAATGTCTGTTTGTAACCCATTAGTCAGGGTTGTAATCCATGACACCTGAAATCAATTCACTGGGTTTTGATCAGCATTGTTTTAATAGAGTAAAACTGAAAACAACAAGAGTATACCACAGTGGTAATAGGAATTTCACTGAACTTTTATATCTGTATAGGTGTGTGTGTATATATACTGAAATTACATATTTTTATATATACATATATACTTAGCATACAATGTTATGATGCAAAATAAAATATATTACTCTGGGTTGGATCAAAGAAGTTTGAAATAAGCTGCTCTATAGAAAAGGACAGCCATCTCTGGTGGATCACTTCTCCCTGTCCATCCTCCCAAGGGAAATGTACTATTGAGACCAGTATTTCAAAGTCAAAAGACACCCACCAGCCCTGTTCCTCCATGGAAAGTTATATATGTTTGAGGTTACCTGCATTGTTAATAAAACCATGGAGCAGAAATTTAATTCTTCCCTTAGAAATATCTTTCTTAACTATTCATCAAGGCTTCATCTCATAATTTTCTTCTTTTGAACACAGTATCAAGTAAAAGGCTCCCTAGAGGGCCTTTAAAAAAGATACTAAAGAAATTTACAACCAGAAACCCAGTTATCCAAATAAGAATATGACATTAATATCTAAAATCTAACCACAACTCCTTCAGTAAAGTACACTAATCTTTTGGGGAGAATATTTATTTTGTCTAAAAGCAGAGCCAAATTAAACAGGAGTTGGGGGAAGGCAGTTAGGGAAGGCTCTTACAAAAAAGTGATGTCAAAGTTAGGATTTGATGGATGAGTAAGAATTAACTAAGCAGAGAGAAAGAGTATGTGGCAGAAGTAGCAAGCAGGAAGACAGCACTCTAGGTACCAAAGAGAACATGAAAGATTCTAAAGCAAGAGAGTATGGAAATTTGGTTTGAGAGTTAAGTAAGGAGGGTTCATTGAGTGTGAAGGAAAATAGCAAGAGTTTAAAGCTAAACAAGAGAGCAAGGGAGTGCCCAGAATGTAATCTTATAAGGCTATACGAACGCATTTAGATTTTTCCTAAATGTAATACAGTAGTATTAGATGAGTGGCATTATCATATTTACCTTTTAAAAATATCACTATGACTACAATATGGAGAATGCAATAGAGGGGGGCCATACACTGACTAGGGCCAGGCAGACAAAGTAGTATGGTAGTAATCCATGAGAAGACGGTGGTAACCTAGTCCAGGGTGGTAGCTGTGGGAATTAAGAGATACTGATAAAATTGAAAATTATCTTAACCATGCTGATTGATGGATGTGGGAAGATAGGGGGGTGGGGGAAGCTAAAAATAATGCCACTGTCTGAAAGAAGGAGCCCAGGAGAGGAAAAACATAAAACTAGTATGTTTAGGTCATGGCATGTTTGAGGTGCCTATGTAACATAATTAAAAATGTCCATAGCTAATCTATGTTGATCCACATAAATATATGGGGGACCTTTGTTTCACTGCTTTGGTAAGGAAAGAACCAGACAACAGTGGGTTAAGTGACTGGGAGGTTGGAGCCTGTAAATACAGACAATTCTTCTGACAAGTTTGGCTCCTAGGGAGGAAAATGAGATAAAGGTTGCTGCTGATTCTTTAAGATGTTAGTGACTTCATTGTGCTTGAATACTTGTAAGAAACTGATAAAGAGATTAAAAACATAGAAAAGGGACAAATACACAGGACTAGAGCATGGCATTTAGGGAACAGGTAGAATGTTGGCTTTAATAAGTGGTTCGGATCTTTGATTCTAAGAGGAAGGAACGAGTGAAGGGTGCGGATGTAGGTAAGACTGTAGGTTTGATGGCACGTGGGACACATACAAAGAGCACCTGATCCTGCCCTTAGCCAGGGAAGACTTCAGGAAAGAAGTAATGATTAGATCTCAATTTTACTCTGAGCTGTATGGACAGGATTTTCTAGTCAGAGGAAACTGCAAAGTTAGAAAAGGCTGAAGGGAGATTTGATATTCAAAAGTTGATATATTTCAGACTTGCTGGGTGGCTCAGTTGGTTAGAGTGTTGACCACACACCAAAAGGCTGTAGTCTGAACCCCAGCCAGGGTTGTAGGCTTGGTCCTGTCCAGGTGTGTAGGGGAGGAAACCAATCTATGTTTCTCTTTCATATTGATGTTTCTCTCTTCCCCTTCCTCTCTCTCTAAAATCAATAAACATCCTTGAATGAGGTTTTTTTTTTTAAGTTGATATATTTACAAGCCCAAAAAGAAAGAGT
The DNA here is from genome assembly GCF_021234165.1 of Pteronotus mesoamericanus. NCBI lineage: Eukaryota > Metazoa > Chordata > Mammalia > Chiroptera > Mormoopidae > Pteronotus > Pteronotus mesoamericanus. The sequence continues at coordinate 29,606,309 of NW_026555186.1, forward strand.
TAGGAAAATTGGCTTGAGCCTGGAATTGGCCCTTGGCTAAATTTCATCTGCCTCTCAGGCTGCTGCTGATCCAGTTCAGGGAATACTTTCTACCCTGAGAGGCCAGTCTAGTTAGCCTAGTCAGAGTATTCTAACTCTAGAGGATTAGAATATTTGAAGAACTGTGAGTAGTACTGATTTATCAGACAGCCATTCAGGCAAGAATCAAACAGTTCTTGAAAAACTGCTAAGTTTTAGGCACCATCTTGGATTCTGAAGACTAAAGAGAGAATAAAGCACGTTTTACCACTCCCAAGAAGCTTTAAACTTTAATGGACAGAATAAATGAAATGTTACCTAAGGCCCATAGCCCAAAGCAAATACCCTTAATTCCTTTTTTCTACTCCTTACTCCCTTTTTCTATTACCCTACATCCCCTTCCTCTACATGTTTCTCACTCATTTCTCCCCTTCTTACTGGCCATAAAACTGGATGAAACAGGGTTCTACAGATAAATTCCTAACTGAGCAGATTGTGGTAAGTAGTTGTACATATAACCACCATGGGCATGTAACTTTAGTAAAAGATTTATCTTTACCTTAAGCAAGCCCTATTATTTCTGTACATCTAGGTTAACATACTTTTGAAATAACCATCCTCAAAAGAGCACATAATCTTGTTAACTATCCTATAATCCAATTCCTACCTTGCTTTCTCCCACCTTCTTGTCATCTTCCTTAAATTCCCTTCTTAATTTCAGATGCATAAAGAAGCTGCAAAATGTCCTTCTACAGAAACATGTGAGATCTTGCTTCCTGGCATGCCATCATTTTGGTTCAAATAAACTTATAAAAATTCTCTACAGGTTTGGATATTTCTTACATCGCCAATGTCAATGGTCTCCAAGAAAATACAAAGGACATTTAGGAATACAACATTTGAAGACTTAACTCTCAGTAAATACCCAAAATGTTCATGTAATATAATTTTAATTTTTGCTGAAATACAGTTCTGAAAGTTATGAGTTGAGAAGATGATATTCAGGCACAAGTCACCAGTATGGTGAATGAGTTTGACAATTTTCAGCATTGAATTTCAATGTAGGTTTTTTTTCTTTATTTTATCCCTGTGTGACACAACTCTAGTAAAGGAGGTAAAACATACAAAAAATGTTATTTCTTGCTGGAAAAAGACCCAGAAAAGAAAAGTTCCTATGCCAGTGGTAGTGATTAATAGTAAGTAAAGAAATTTAAGGAAATTACTGTTTGCAAATTTGGGGATTAGAAAAGATCTCAGAACATATCACTCAACAAAACATAAATTATGTATTGTATTTTCCTCCATTTCCATAACATTGTCTATACCATGGAAATGATAGCCAGAAAATTCTTAATTGGGCTGAAAGGTGGAATAACTACCTGAGAATTTCAAAGATTTGATAATCTACAGGATTAAGGCATTTTATCTCACACCATTAGACTAAAAACAAAAAAAAAAACAACAACAAACAAACAAAAACCCTGGCTAGGAGAAATAAATGCCAGAGTCAGAAGTTACTGCCTTACTAAAAAATGGTTAAAGGCATGTAAGAGACCTAAACCCCAGATTGTAGAATCTTTTTTGCTGCTTAATAACTGTGTGCCCTTTTGAAAGTCACTTAATTTCTATGTTCTCCAGTACCCTGGAGAAGCAAACACTAAATTGAGATTAAATCTGCAAGGATTTTTTCAGTGCAAATACTCATGAGAAAATGGGAAGGTGGCTGGCAAAGGCTAGGAGAATCATCAGGCGATGATATAAGTTGGACCCTGAATGAAGAAAAGAGTGAGGAATGGTTAGGAAGTATCCTAGACTGTAATGCAGTTTTAGAAAGGTTTGGCAAAGTTACCCATGTCTCCCAGGAAAAGGCTGAGTCTGCCACTGATCTTGAGAAAAAATGTAACATATTTCACAGTCCAGTATATGGGGCCCTTTGTTATTACCCTCCCTGAGTATGAATGTCTTCAAGTACCATTCTCATGGCTACCCCAACCTTGTCTTAAGAGTTTTCACATCTATTAATTCCCTATTTTTGTCGCTCCTATTTCACAAAGTTGTGTCAAGTATCATCTTAGGCATCAGGAATATAATGGTGAACAAGAGTAACATGGTATCTATCCTCAAAGAACACCCTACTTGAAGATAAAGTAAAGAGGCAAGTAAATACTATGTGTATCATTCAGATTCTCACTCATCTATGAACCTATGATGGCTCTCTACTACTTGTAGAAAAAAATCTATACATCTTAGTATTACATACACACTTGGTCCTAATATATGTTATCAACCTTATCTTTTACTAACTCTTCAGTTCCCATATACCCAAATGCTCCAGCCCATCACAAACACTGATTCCCAAATATAATATACTGAGTCACACTTTCATGCTTTTATATATACAAGAGGTATAGTTCTACCTACAATGTGACTTCTATGTGGCTTAAGAGTCCACTCAAATGTCATTTATGGTAAGCCTCTTTAAACCCTAGAATAGTGGTTCTCAACAGGGGCAGTTTTATTCCCTAATCCTATCTACCCTCCCCCTACCTGGATCCTTGATGATACACACAGAGTAGGCTGAAGTGGGTGGGTAATAGGAGGGGCCACCAGGAGCAATGGTCCTAGGCCATGGGGATGGAACCTGGGAGACACTTCGGCACCAAGCAACACCCTCAGTGGCTTGCAGCCAGACAATACCTTAGTGAACTGTCTGGGGCCATGCCAAGGACATACTCTCCTGCCAGAAAGCAAATTGGTAGGAGAAAGTTCTTATACTTAGGATGCACAAAGCTAGAAAGATAATTGGATAAGAGGGGAAAAGTCTTCCTATCCTATACTGGTACTGGATTGGGGCTGGGACTAGGGGAAGGCAGGCACATGCACAATAGAAGTTAAAATGGCAGCAGGGGAGGTGCTAGACCAAGGAGGTTTGTCAGTCTACCGAGGGAAAAGAAGGGATTAGTTGGGAGGTGGACCCACCTAAAGCAAGCAAAAGTTTGGGAAGTTAATTGGTCTTTCCGAGGAAGCACCTAGTTCGTCCAATACAAACCCAGGGAAACAAAGAAATCTCTCTCTTGTGACTTGCTGCTTAGGACCTCTACTTAGATGGTGGACTGGCCTGTCCTCTCTATGGGCCATGTGACCTTAGCAGGCAGGTGGCCCATGGCCTTCAAGAGGGACTCTCTCTCTTGCTGACCTAGTGGAGCAATTGCAAGTGCTTCTGCACACTTTCTGGCCTGGGAGCATGGGAATTTAAGGCCCTAGAAGCCACACAGCCAATGCTGTGCTGGCTCAAAATAGACTTCAGGTGGGATCCTACAGCTGGACAGCAGCTGGGAACAAGCTAAGCAACCTGGATGACCACTCAGCAGCCTTGGGCTCCAAAGGACAGTACTTTAAAATGGAGGACACTGCCTTTGACTTTGGTCTTGCTGAAGATGGCTCGGTTTAGCAGGGAAGATGGGTTTTGAAAGAAGGAGGCCCCTATTCTCCCAGATCATTCAACATTCCAATAAAAACCTTTTTCCTTTATCACCAGCATCTGCCTCTAAGTTTGTCTTTTGGTGACAGCAGGCAGCCAAACCCCATTTTGGTTTGGTAACATTGACAATTTTGGTTGTCACAAGTGTGTGTGGGAGGGGTGCTACTAGCATCTTGTGTGTAGAGGGCAGGGATGCTTTTAAACATCCTACAATATAAAGGACAGCCTTCCAAGCCCAAAGAAAGAAGTATCCAGACCAAAAGTTCAAAAGTGTCAAGGCTGAAAAACCCTTGCCCTAGAGGCAATTTGCCATAATCTCATGTGGGCCCGTAAAACATCCTGTCCTAAATTCCATGACTTTTGTCTTTCTGTGACACCAGGAGCTCCTTGAAAAGAGTGTTATTCATCTCCCTGTATCCAATGATTTCACATAATAAGTCTCACCTCCTTCATAAATTTGTCAAAGTAAAAAAAGGAACAGCCAATGTACTTGTGTCACTCAACAGGTGCTCTCTTCATTGCTCTACCACTTGCTGGCTATTTATGGGCAAATCACTTAATCTCAATTTCTTCATCTGTTGAATGGGGATTACTACATCTACTTCACATAAGAATTATGATGGCTAAAAGACACACACACGAACTGCTTAACTAATGTACAGTGAAAGCTCAAAAAATATCAGCTAACACTGCTGTTCCCATGCCTTGTCATGTTGCCAAAATAAGTAAAAGGAAGCTAAATGCCAGGGCAGAAGGTGGTAAGAAATTTTAGAAGCAGAAACATCAGTATTCAGCAATTCAATTATAAAAGTGAAATAAAAAGTGAAGGCCTTTTTCAGCATTTTCTCATCACTCATGCGGTAATATTTATTTGTAATTCAAAATGCTGTCTTTGCTACTAAATTTAAGTCACAAACAGTTTATTTAAGTTTAGTAACACTGTATTCTAAATGAAATATCATTAATTTCATAGAAGATACTAGTTCGAATTTTCACAATGGGTATAAACCTGAATATCTGATATTAAGGAATGTTAAGCTAAATTATATCATGTTATGTGTTACAAAGCACTTATGACTAAGTGACTTTTAACTAAGAATTAACCCCCATTGGGGAGTTGATTTTGGCAAAAACTGAATAACTAAGTTCTGGTGAAAAGTGGTCAATATTTAGCATAGTGCCTTGTGCATAATAAATGCTCAATAAGTAGTGGTTGAAATAAATCCAGTGAAGGAATCCGTGGGCTCGGGAAAACTTATCACAGTCCAGGTTGGCAGTAGAATTAGTAGCTGACACTATGCTACCAGATACCATCTCACATTTTCTCTCACGAACATTATTCAACTCTAGCTTATTAGATAGTATTTTTCCTATGGGAAGAAAGACAGGGATATTCAAGGGCTATAGTAGCACCACTTAAAACTGCAAGAAACAATAAAAAGAGGAAGAAATCATGGACACAGACATAGCATGGTGCTTGTGGGCTAAGGGATGGAGGTGGAAGAGGGTATAAGGGGAATAAAATGGTAGTGGAAAAAATACAGTAAAAATAAAATTAAATTAAAATTTTAAGAACTGCAAGAGATGAGCTTCTCTATGCTTGCTGCTGGGGAAAGAACTGATTGTCAATGTCTTTAAATTTCCTAGTCACATCTCTTCCAAAGGTTGTATAACCCATATATGAAGACTGAAAGGTTTTTTGTCCATTTGGTTCCCAAGAGGGAAAGTCAGCCTTTAGAAACATCTCAAACTGTCACTCAAGATTTGTTTCACCATTGCAATTATTTCTAATTTATGGGGAAAAAAATTCCAGCCCAATGTGCCACCAAATTGGAGAATCTGATGCTAAAATAAAATGGAAAAAAAGATTAACTTTATAGCAAGCATCTACTGCAGGATCAGGGGATATTGTTTCGTATAATACAAACTTAATTTTCCTCCTTTGCCCCTCTCCACCGAGACACGCCCCCCCGCCCCCCACTCTCTCAGACAATCCCCACACCACTGTCCATATCCATGGGACATGCATATCTGTTCTTTGGCTACTATATTCCCTATGCTGTACTTGACACCTCCATGAATATTCTGTAACTACCAATTTGTATTTCTTAACCCCTATACAGTTATTGCCCATCCCTCCAACCTCCCTCTTGGAACCACCAAAACATTCTATGTATCTATGATTCTGTTCCTGCACTGCTTGTTCATTTATTTTGTTTTTTAAAATTCAATTATTGATAGATATGTATTTAATACTACTTTACTGTTCATATTTTTGATCTTCTTCTTCTTAAGGAAGACACTTTCACATTTCATATAATGGCTTGGTAACAATGAACTCCTTTATCTTTTTGTTGTCTGGGAAGCTCTTTATCTGCCCTTTGATTCTAAACAATTGCTTTGCTGGGTAATCTTGGTTGTAGTCCTTGCTTTGCATCATTTTGAATACTTCTTGCCAATCCCCTCTATCCTGAAAAATTCCTTTTAAGAAATCAGCTGACAGTCTTATGGGAACTGCCCTGTAGGTAACTTTTTCTCTTTCTCCTTTTAAGATTCTCTCTTTGTCTTTACCTTTGGCATTTTAATTATGACGTGTCTTGGTGTTGGCCTCTTTGGGTCTATCTTATTTGGGATTCTCTGTGCTTCTTAGACTTGTATGTCTATTTCTTTTGCCAAGTTACAGATATTTTCTTTCCTTATTTTTTCAAATAGGTTTCCAATTTCTTGCTCTCTTCTCCTTCTGGCATCCCCATGATGCGAATGTTGGCAAGCTTGAAGTTGTCCCAGAGGCTCCTTAAACTATCCTCATTTTTAAAAATTTTTTTCTTCTTGTTGTTCTGATTGGGTATTTTTTGCTTCCCTGCATTTTAAATCTCTGATTTCACTCTAAGCTCCATCTCTCTACTATTTGATTCCCTATAAATTGTTCTTAATTTCAGTTACTATATCCTTCATTTCTGACTGGATCTTTTATTATGGTTATGCTCTTTTTCATGCTGTTGAGGTCCTCACTAAGTTCACTGAGTATCCTTCTAATCAGTGTTTTGAACTCTGCATCTAGCAGACTGCTCCATTTTGTTTAGTTCTCCCTCTGGAGCTTTGCTTCATTCCCTCACTTGGGCCATGCTTCTCTGTCTCCTCATTTTGGCAGCCTCCCTGTGTTTGTTTCCACATTTGAGGTAGAGCTGTTACAACCCCCTGGCTTGGTATAATGGCCTAATGTACTAAGTGTCCCAGGGGGTCCAGTCACACAGACTCCCCTATCATCCAAGCTGGGCACTCAAAGGCACTCACCAGGTGGACTGTGTACATGCTCCCCCACAGCTGAGCCCTGACTGCTGTTGGTGGTCAATGGGAGGGATTTACCCAGGCCAATCAGCTGCAAGGATTGGCAGTGACGCCTGACCTCCAATCTCCTACCACCATGAAGAATCAGCTGTGCAGGGGCCCACTCCACAGAGCAGGACTTACTTCAGTAGGGCTCTGGTGCCTGCTGAGTACACCTCTTGAGTGTGTTGCCTGTGGAGGTGGGGTGGTGGTGCTCCTATATGGTCTATAGCTGTCCACTGGTAGCATAGGCTTCTGGGCCTCCCTGGAGGTGTAGGCCAACATCAGCCAACCTGTGTTCTGTCTGGGGCCACCCGAATAAGCTACAAAGCAATCTGAAATTGGCTGCTACTTGTCCTGGGCTTGGAGGTGCCCAAGTGAGTCCAAGATGTAAACCAGGGCCAGCTGCTGCTAGTGCCAGGCCTGAGGCCACATAGCAATAGGCACAAGGCACACAGGCCAGATGCTGTTTGAGAAAATTTAGGAAGATCTGAAGCATGAGCCAAGACAAGCCATCTGCATGGAAAATCCCCTGGAAACAGACTGCATAGGACCAAAAATTGGGTGGGGAAGAGCCTCAGGGATTCACCAGGGTGGGGCAAACAGTGTGAACCAGGTTGATTGAATTTCAGATACAGTGCCTGTCTGCTGACAGCCCTCAGAAAAGGAACAACGGCCTCTGTCAGCACTTTTGTCTGGGAAAAGGCTGCCCCCCAGCTCTCACCCTGATGCTGGATAATTCAGTTCCTCCCTGTCTGTCTCTGATGCCTTTCAAGCTGCTGTTCCTGTGCTGTAGCTCAGAGGAAGTAGGTCCAAGTAAATCTATATGCAGGCCCTTTAAGGGAAACTGCCTGAGACTCTATCAGTCTATCTTCCACAGCCTCAGTCTCCATTGCTTTTTACAGCCAGAAATTACCACTTATCTTCCTGGCACTGGAATCCTGGAATGGGGTCTGGTGTGGGGCTGGGACCCCTTGCTCCTGTGATGTTTCTCCCGATTTCTATCTGTTACATGTGGGTGTGGGACTAGCCTGTTCTGCATCTCTGCTCCTCCAACCAGTCTGGATATAGTTTCTTCTTTAATTCTGTGGTTCTAGGACTTCATTCATCTTGATTTCTGACAGTTCTGAATAATGGTTGTTCTGTAGTTAGTTGTAATTTTGATGTGGTTATGTGCAGAGGTGAGTCATGTTTACCTATCCAAACTTGATCTTAATCAACAGACTAATCCTAACAAAAAAGTCATGCCCCAATACTACTATCTTCAGTAATAAACTCAACACCTAGACCTAAACCTGCTCGTCAGATATTAATGTCACAGTCATAATAAAAAAATCCACAAACTGTATATGGCAATCTCTCATAAACATTTTGCTTCACTTTTCCCCCCTAGATTTTGAACAGGCATGAGAAAGCATAAAAATGCACTTTGTGTAAGTATCATTCACTTCTGTAATCACTAAAATTGTCCCATCTGGATCACAGATTAGGCACAATGCTGTTGTTTTTACTTCAAAGAAATATCAAAGCCCTCATTTTGTTTGTAAAATCTTAATTTATCTGAATCATACACATTGTTTAATCCAGTCAATATATAGTTTAGCATTTACTTACTATCATGTAATCAACTTCTTCAAGATAAACTGTTATGAAAACCAAATCAAATATGTATTAGTTTTATATCTGTAATTACTATAAAACGTAAAACATTCAAAACTATTTACTAATCTCTTTCCTAAAAAAGTATATAAAAGCAATGTACCTAAACAAAAACTTAAGTTACTATTCTAATATGTAGAGCATCAGCATTAAAGTTGACTTACAACATTTTAAAGAAAATTACAGTGTTAAAATCTTCCTTCCTCATATGTATACTATAGGCCAAATATTTAAGAATTAGACTTATTTTTGGAAAATAACAAATTATCTATAATACTTATAATTTTATAGATACATTACTAGTAGATTTTTTTAAAAAAATTCTGGCCTTAGTATGTAAGGGAAAAAAAAACCCTAAGAACAATCACTTTCACATGCTTTTTGTCAGTGAAAAATACATCAGCATTTATTCTTCCCATATAACTTCTACCAAAAAATGTAGTTAATCAAAATACACTGTAAAAATATTTCTCATTGCATTAACAACTCAAGATTACAGTAACCTAAACTCTCAGGGTCAGTTAGCACTTTTCACAAGTACCATATTCTGGAAAATGCACTGACCTGTAAGAGTCAAATACAGTAAGTGGCTAAAACAGTTCAAGAATGTATCAAAAGCTTTGGAAAAGGAATATAAAAGTGTTAGTCTTTCTTTAAAAGGCTAATGTCTATTAACAGCTTAAAACGGGGCACAGTAGGGGGTTAATATGTTGTTGTCTGAATCACTTTCATCAGTTTAAGTACCTATTAGTCCTTATTAGCAATGTGCTAGTAAGGTGGTATTGGTCTTTTAAAGTTTTTTCTGCTTCCTCTTAGTCTCTTTACCCAGTAGATTCTTTGGCAATAGTGTTTGAAACAGTTTAGATTCGTGTTTTTCTTTAGATTTTACATTTTTGAATTTTAGATTTGCACTTTAAAAATGTTTCAGCATATCTGCATACCCAATCTGTTTTTAATCTTATGATTTTCAACAATATGGAAAGTATATACTCGCTAAAATTTCTCCGAAGGGGAGAAATCAAGATCTTCTCAAGAACCAAAGAAATTCACATGTTCTCCTAAGTAAGATCTTTAATGAGAACTGAATACACAATGAATGTCCAAGAAGTAAAGCTGGCCAGTTTATTAAACTTAGTCCTAGGAAAACCAATGGTTATCTTTAGATATCACATTATTTATTGTTTAAAACTAAAATTCCAATGATAAAACTGAAAAATAACTTGTGGTCAAAGCTCACTAAACCTAGTTTCAAGGACCTGTGGATGAAAAAGGGGGCTCTGTATAAATCTAACTGCAACTAACCTCGCAGAGTGATCATAAATTCCTAACTGTGCAGGTCATGGTGGGTAAGCATGCCCCAGGCCTATAAAAGGTTTATCTTCCCCATAAGCAAGCCCTGCCCATCATTTCTGTGCACCTAGTTTAACATATCTTTGAAATGCCTCTATCTCAGTCTCTTTGGAGGCATAACCATCTTCAAGGGAGCACATAATCTTGTTTAACTATCCTGTACCTTGCTTTCTCCCACCTTCATGTAATCTTCCTTACATTCCCTCCTTATTGCCAACGGTATAAAAAACTGCAAAACTGTTATTCTCCATTTGAGAACTTGCTTCCCAGCATGTTGTCAGTTTGGCACAAATAAACTCTTACAAAAATTCTCTACAGGTTTGGACATTTCTTACATCAAACTTTGGTCTTACAGACCAAACTTTGAATAAAATCTAACTTAAAATTTTTTAATAGATTAGAACAGAAAAACAATTCTGAAGATTTCACACTTGTGAGATGACATAGTGTCATGTAGTGATTTTAGAAAGTTTTCCTATTCTGCTCTACCAGTAATTGGCTCAGTAATCCTGTGCAAATTACAAATTAACTACCTCTTGTCTATTTGGGAGATAAGAGGTAGAAGTAGGGGAACAGGGAAAGAGAGAAGGGCAGAAAAAAGAGCATCTCTAATGGGTACTTGGTCACTTCTACAATTTAGTGTTTCAAAAGGACAAGATTTTTGCCCCGACTGATGTGGCTCAGTGAGGTGGGTGTCATCCTACAAACAAAAGGTCATCAGTTTGATTCCCCCTCAAAGTATATCCCTGGGATGCAGGCCAAGTCTCCACTTGGGAGTGTGCAAGAGGCAACCAATCAATGTTTCTCTCCTTCTCTTTCTCCCTCCCTTCCCCCTCTCTAAAAATAAATAAATAAAATCTTAAAAAAAAAAAAGAACAAAATTTTCTCTTTTCAGAAGTGAAACTAATTTAAATTGTTTAGCATACTTGTATGCCTATCAGTTTTTGTCATTTTCAACAATGTGGAAAGGACTTCCCTTAAAAAAAACAAAACATACTTGGGAATTTCCACTTACACAGTTTAATTCTTTCCAGAGCAAAAGGGAATTAAATTGCATAATAAAATATTGTATAAAATCATTAGTGGAATTATAAATAGATAAAGCTCTTTGGAGGGCAACTTGCCAGTATCTCTCATGTTTAAAACACATACACCACTTGAGCCAGTGAAGGGTAGCACAGTATGCTACCCCACAATATACTACCTTGGCATAAGGATAATTCTGAGCTGAAGGCAACCAAGAAAAAGCAAATATAAGAACAGTTATCTGCCCTTCCCCTATTTACCTACAAGTGTAACATAAATTTGTAAATGTGTTTCCCCTCCCCTTTCTTCCAGAAGACAGAAATTAATCATCAAAGACTACTCTCTACCCTTGGTCTAGAGATGGCACCAAAGGAATCTAAATAACAAACTTTACTAACTAGCCCTTATCTTCCATTAGTTCCTCCATAAATATTTACCTTCTCACAATTTGTCAGAAACCCAAAGTCTTTTCCCTTTAGCTTTTTACTTCTCTACAAATTCACTGATCTTTGCTAAGATGCTATATAAGGCCAAGTCTAATAATCCGTCTTGAGTTACTCACTATTGAGTATTCCCATGTGTTTGCATGTTAACAAAGTTCTATTTGTTCTTCTCTTTTTAATCTGTCTCTTGTCAGTTAAATTTACAGGGTCCCAACCACAGTATTTAGTACAGGGTGGGCAAAAGTAGGTTTACAGTTGTGAGTGCATGAAAGAGTTTATTCTTGTAATATTATTTACTATTGTATTATTTATTTGTATTACAACTATAAACCACTTTTGCCCCACCCTCTTCCCCTAAACCAGCAATTCCACTTGTAGGAATTCACTCTACAGATATACCTGTACGTTTGTAAAACTACATACATGCAAGGATATTCATTACTGTACTTTCCAAAACAGTAACACACTAGAAACAATATAGAGGCCCATCAATAAAAGACTAGTTTTAAAAAAAGTGGTATTGATAGGAGAACACAAGAGTCAAAGATTTTAGCCTTAGTTGACAGGCTTAAGTGATTAATGCATATGGAAAGCTATTATTCCAAGAACTGGAATGCATTACCTCTGTGATCTGCAAGCAGTTAAACCTTTATACCCCAGGGGGTCTGCAAGCCATGGACATGGTATCTGAGCCATTGTGTTTCAGAGGGGGAACTCCTTGACACAGATAAAGAAGTATTAGGAAAATCTATGTGGACTATAAGCCATTACCTACCCTCTCTTCTCCTTATAAAAAGGTCTGCTTGAGATGAAATGTTAAGACGGTTTTTGAGGGTACATAACCTGCCATCTTCTCAGATCACTGGCATCTGAACAAAGTACTGATAAAGATTCAATCCTTGTCTCTACTTATTGGTTCTGGTAATGACTGGGAGCACAAATACCAACTTTTCCAGTTTCAGTATATCCATACAAAGGAATATTTTGCCATTATTAAAAGGAACTGAGGCTGTTCTAAATATTCTAATATGGAAGTGTAAAAATTGAAATGTGCAAAACAGTGTCTAAAGAGTATATTATCATTTATTTTTGTTTTTAAAGACATAAGTGTAAATATTTGTGCATGCATAAGTAGGACATACACATAAACACACCACTAATGGGTTATGATATTGGCTCCAGAAGGGGAAAACAGTGGCTTGTGGACAAAGCAGCAGACACATGTTTCACTATACATCTTTTTGTACCTTAGGAATTTCGTGCTGTATCAATACTGAAAATTGTTCAAAAGACTGTTCTAAAGTATTTTAAAATATATTAAAGGGGGATGAAGACTAAGACACTATTTCTGGTCCCAAGGTACTTAAAATGTCAGAGAGAGTAAACTCATACATTTTACCAAGAGTCCTTTTTGTGCCAAACCTCTGGGAAACGTGTCCTCGTCTTCATGTAGCTTATATTCTACTGTAGATTAATGTACTATATTATGGTGACTAGAGACAGAAAAACTAGACCAAGTAAATCAAATCAGAGAGCATACTTCTGACAATCTAAATTTCACATCACTATCCAGAAACAAGTGAACAGTCTGAGTTCCACTAAAATAGGTTAGCAGTAGCAAAAATAATAGTGACAGGTAAAAGTTATCAGATGCAGAAAGAAAGAGAGACACACTGATGGCTGACAATTTTATATAAAAGCAAGTGACAGGAGAATCAAGATGGTGGAGGAGTGAGTGGAAGTCACACTGACCTCCTCCGAGAACCAACCTGGAATTAAAACTAAACTGTGGAGAAATCACCTGGAACAAACAACTGAACAAGAGCGAGAGAGGAGCCTTGTAACCTCAGAGACAGAAGAATTGGCTTTAGCGCAATCTAACTGGTAAGGAGTGTGGTACAGACCTGACAAGGTGGGCGGGCCGCCCACGAGCAGCAACACCAGAAGGATATTGAATTGACCAGCTGGATCCTCCTGAGAACAGCAGGGTCTAAACCACAATCAGGGATCTCTAGCCCACAGCAACAGAGCCCAAAAAGTACACAGAAAACAGCCCCCTGTGAAAAGTGGCAGGGTTGCTCTCTGCCAGAGACAGTAGGCTGGAGACGCAAAGAGCCTTCTATAGGGCCAATGCAAAATTTTTATTTGCAGCCACTTACCCTGGTCTCTGGCAAAGGAAGGGGCAGAGTGGGCTAGAGACGCATGACAAGGCTGGGAAGGAGGCTTTGGGGAGAGAACTGAGAGAATAGCCAGGCGGGATCTCAAGGCTGACTCATCCCCTATGCAGCAGCAGCTGTTTTGCTGAGGAAGAGACCACTCCCTCTGAGCAGCACCAGCGTCAAAGGACCCAGTAGCCCTGCCCCCAGGTGGGATTCCACCCCACCACCCTGTGCTGTCTAAGCTGCCTGCTGAGTGCAGAGTGGCAGCCACAGACAGTAGATCCCTGGCTAAAGGGGACGCAGAGAGGTTTGGTGACACTTGAGGAGAGACTGGGGATGGAGGCTTTGGGAAGAGAACTGAGAGAGTAGCCGGCAGGATCTCAGTGCTGACTCCTCCCCCATACAGCAGCAGCGTGAAAGGACCCAATAACCTCGCCCCTAGAAGGGACTCCACCCTGCACTGAGCTATCTAAGGCGCCCTGCTGAGTGCAGAGTGAATAGATGAACAACTGAAGGACCTAGCCACAGACAGCAGATTCCTGGAAGTCTGGAACAGACTGCCTAAGGTCAGACAGGGTCAACATCTGACATCATCAGAGGCAGATCCAGAAAGTAAAAATAGCGGTCCCCTACCATAGAAGTTCACACCACAAAGTCAGGAAATCAAGACAGATCAACTTAAGAATCAGATGCAAAAGAGAAGAGTCTCACAAATAATGGGAGGACAAAGAAATATGCCCCACTCAAAGGGAAAGGAGGAATCCCCACAAAGAGAACTAACTGAAATAGAGGCAAGTAAATTATCAGATATTGAGTCCAAACAACGGTTCTAAGGAAGCTCAGTGAGCTCAGAGACAATTACAAGAAACTACAAGGCAACTATGAGGAACTTACTGCAAACTATATCCGCATGAGAAAGGACACAGAAACTATCAATAAGAGACAAGAGGAAATGAAGGATACAATTTCTGAATTGAAGAACCCAGTAGAAGGAATCCAAAGCAGGCTAGATGAAGCTGAGGACCAAATCAGCGACCTGGAGGACAAGGTAGAAAAAAGCTCCCAGAAGGAGCAAGAAAATGAAAAAAGACTAAAAAAGAAAGAAGAGGCGTTGAGGGAAATGCAGGACAACCTGAAACGTAATAATATCTGTATAATAGGGATACCAGAAGGCAGAGGATGAGGAAGGGATAGAGAACCTGTTTGAAAAAGTAATAGTGGAAAACTTCCCTCATTTAAGGAGAGAAAAAAATCACATAAGTCCAGGAAGCACACAGGGTCCCATTCAAGAGGAACCCAATGAGGCCTACTCCAAGACACATCATATTAAAATGGCAAATATCAAAGAAAAACAGAGAATCCTAAAGCGAGAGAGAAAGAGGTAGTAACATATAAGGGAGCCCTGTTACGGCTAGCAGCTGACTTCTCAAAAGAAACACTGCAAGCCAGAAGGGAATGGCAAGAAATATTCCAAGTCATTAAAAGCAAAGGCCTGCAACCAAGACTGCTCGCCCCAGCAAGGCTCTCAATTAAAATGGAAGGTGAAATAAGGAATTTCCCAGACAAAAGGCTTAAAAGAATTCACCTCCACCAAACCAGCACTGCAAAATATGCTAACAGGACTGCTTTAAGGGGAAGAAAAAGTTTCTGTGAATACCTAGTTCCTTTCAGAGTTGCCAATACTTGATATTACCAATATTTTTAATACTCATTAATCTGATTGTGACAATGATGTTATTTTAATTGTTCCTTTACTGTTTGTTGGAACTAAACCTGTTTTTGTATATTTCTTGCCTATTTCTACTATTTTTTTAAAAAAGGCTTTAAATGACTTTTTGGTATTCTTTACCCATTTATTGACTAAAGGTTTGTAGAACTTTTTTCCCTAAAAACCCCACAAGAAACAAAAAACCTATTAACCATGTTTTAGATGTGTTGCAAATACTTTTCTATTCTATTCCTTGTCCTTTAACTTTTTTTTATATGTATATTACTATATAGTTAAATGTTTAATATAGTCATAGTGTCAATATTTACTTTATAGCTTCTGGGTTTGAATATTTTACTTCAGGTCATGAAAAATATTAGTTCTTTCTTCTAAAACTCCTTAGATTCTACTCCTAGACTGATTTTTAACTCACCTGAATATTTCTTGTATAATGTGTGAAATAGGGTTCTATATTTGCTTTATGTCAAGTAATAGTGGTCCACGCACCTTATTTGTGGAATAAGCCTTATTTTCTCCATTGATTTGAAATACCAACTTAATCATACATATATTAATCAGATATATATGTTTGTCTCTAGAATGTTCAGTATATTTCATTGATCTACTTGATTATTTCTGTGCTGGTGTCATGTTGTTTAATTGCTGAGACTTTATAATGGTTTTAAATTTTTTAAATATTTTATAATTAACTGACATTCAAAAAAATGAATAAAATCAATCTACACTTAAGAAAGAAAGAGAGAGAGATGGGACTCCTACTTTTTGCGACAACATGGATGGAAGTGGAGAATATTAAGCTAAGTGAAATAAGCCAGTTGATGAAAGACAATTACCGTATGATCTCACCTATAAGTGGACTCTATTCAACAAAATAAACTAATGAACAAAATAAACCACAGGCACGGAAACATGGAGCAGACTGAAAGTGACCAGAGAGGAGGAGGAAAGAGGAATATGGTGGAAAGAAGGGGAAGGGACTAGACAAAGAACATGTATGATTGACCCATGGACATGGACAACAGAGTGGGAATTGACTGTGGGAGTGGGGGATGGGGGTGGGTTGGGTGGAGAGGGTAAAGGGGGAAAAATTGAGACAACTATAATAGAATTAATATGATTCATAAATAAAAAATAATAAAAAAGTAAAGAGAAAAAGCAAGAGACAGAAAAAAATTTAAAGTAAACATGAAACCAAGTTATTACACAATATAATTCAAGCATTCTCCTATTAGGGACTCTGTTATACTACAAAGATGTTTATTATCATCAAGTTTTTAGAGATCTCAATAGGCCTGTCTTCCAAAGGAAAAATGTTAAACTTGATGTTAAGCTTCATAAGCTGTCCCACGAAATGTCCCATTGAAATAGTATTTCAATGTCCATGAAATACTAACCCTATTTTAGTATTTCAATATGTATGAAACATTTCCCACAGAATACTCTGTATACCCTGAATAATTATGTTTCTAATAAGGAAAACAAATCAGAATTCAACCTGGATGCCAAGAATGCCTCTTAATTTACTGCAGTCCTTGCTACAGAAGTATTGACTCTTCTACATCCTAGGAGGTAGGATAAGGGACTGGAACAGAAGAAAGTACAGAGTCTGTCAGAACAAAGAATTAGGATTTCAAGGCAAAATGGGTTTTTCTGTCCTTTCCTCCTCCTTCTCTCCCATCCACCCTAACTAAAGAACAGCACTAAGCTGGACAAAAATAGTTGGCAAGTGAGGGGAAAGAATTAAGGAAGACAACATTGTCCTCTACTTGTGTTACACAGCAGGGGTCCCCAACCTGTTAGGAACCTGCCACACAGCAGGAGGTGAACAGAGAGAGAGAAGCTTCATCTGTAGTTACAGCTGCTCCATCTCTTGCATTACCGCCTCCTGTCAGATCAACAGCAGCATTAGATTCTCATGGGAGCATGAACCCTACTGTGAATTGTGTATGGGAGGGATCTAGGTTGCACACTCCTTATGAGAAGCTAATGCCTGGTGAACTGAGGTGGAGCTGAGGTGATGATGCTAGCACTGGTGAGTGGCTGCAAATACAGAGTATCATTAGCAGAGAGGCTTGACTGCACAGAGGCCATAATATATCAATTGCTTGCAAACTCATATTAAAATCCTATCACTGAGTGGCAAGTGACAATTAAGCTGCATCTGGTGGCATGCCATAGAGCCATCCCCTGCTCTGTGGAAAAAAATGTGTTCCATGAAACCAGTCCCTGGTGCCAAAAAGGTTGGGGACTGCTGATATAGAGGATCAGACCTGAACAGGACACTGAAATGAAGGGAATCAAGGGGGCCAAAGTCGAGCCTGAAGCAACAGCAGAATTTACACACACACACACACACACACACTCTCTCTCTCTCTCTCTCTCTCTCTCTCTCTCTCTCAGGGAAGGAAGGAAATCCCTAAAATAACAAAACTCATAGAAAAAAAGAACACACTGGTCATTTCTAGAGGCAAGGGATTCGGAAGAGAAAGGGGTGTGGAAAATGGGTGAAGGGAGCCAAATGGTAAAAACCTCCAGTTATAAATAGATTCTGGGGATGTAATATACAGCCTCATGGCTATCGTTAACAATACTGTAGTGTATATTTGAAAGTTGCTAAGAGAGTAAACATTAAAAATTTTTTCACAATAATATAACTGTGAAATGACTGATGATAATTCAACTTACTGTAGCAATCATTTTGCAATATATACATATTTCAAATCATTATGCTGTATACCTTGAACTAAAACAATGTTATATGTCAATTCTAGCTCAACAAAACTGGAAAAAAATAATTAAAATACTATCAATAACTGGAAAAGAATCTTTGAAAAGTAATACTGTTCATCTTCTATGGCTTCAGCTCCTGAATGACCCAGCACCAAGAGGGCTTTCAGGACCCCACTGTCTAGACCTGTTATCTGCAGGCCTACCCTTCACCTCCCAGGTATCCTACACTGAAAGTACAATCCTAGAAATGGACAGGATTGCCCTTTTCAAAGGACCAGACTTCCTACCAGGTAAAAACGCTGGTTGCCTGAGGCATAAATATTATTCTACACAAGGAGGAAGGACGTGATTAAGTATGAGGCTGTGGGCTGGAACCTCACAACCCCACTGTCTCTCTTTATCTGTGGGGATGTTTGTTTAAAAAGATAATCAAAATAATTTAAGGGTTTTTTTTTTTTTTATAAAATGAAGAGTAAACAAAACAGTATTATTAGAATAAAATTAAGATGTCTACCAAGCTTTGGAGAGAATGTGGATCATGAAAGGACCTCTCATATAATGCAGTTAAGAATGGAAAACAGTAGAATCCCTTAGAAAAACAATTTGACATTATCTGATTAAGTTGAACACTCACATATCTTACGGCATCAACATTCCATCTCTGAATAAATACACAAGAAAAACTCTCATATGTCATTAACAAAGACGTGAACAAGAATGTACATAGAAACAAAAACAGGAACAATACAAATGCCCACTGATAGAAGAATGGATAAGTAAATTGTGGTATTATCACACAATGGAATATTACATAGCAGTCAAAAACAAAGGTACTGTATCTAAATGTAAAAACATTGATAAATCTTACCAACATAATATTGAATGAGAAATAGTTAAGTCCCAGAAGATATCCATTACACAAATTAAAAAATATCTAAATGATATACTTCCTAGTAATATACAAATAATAAAATTATGGTAAATAAAAAAGCAAAGTAATAATAAACATTATATTAAAAATAATAGTTACCTCAGGTGAGGAGAGGAGCACAAAATTAATTATTATAACTATTTTGGTTCTTGTGTTAGGTGTGTTCATATTATAAATATATTTAAAAGTAAATAAATACAGGCATACAACAAATAAAAGAGGGCCATGCATGAACCAATAATGAGTGTGGGGCATAAACCAAGAATTAAAATTAATTCAATTCTGTGCAACTAAGATCCAAAGAAAGAAAATATTGCTGGGGCAACAATTTGGATCCATTCCTTATCTTACTTTCTCCATCTTTATTTTTAATTCCATGTTCAACAATTTTTAAAACTCTGTAGCAATATTCACCCCAGCTGTGGAGAAAAACTCATTACAGATCAGTTCAGTGTAATCTGATGAACTGAGTACATATTTGAGGAAATTTTTCCATAAAAATATCTTAAAAAATAGTTTTAACACTAATAGAGGGGTCTCCACAATGGGAAAAATATATGTGAAATACTTCATTCACTAATAATATAAATAAGGTATTTGAGTGATTTCTTTTATCTTATGTTAGAATTAAATAAAACCAATACAAAAATCTGTTGCTTTTTTTTCACATAACAAAGTAATTACTAGTTAACCCAATTTAGATTCTCCATTCTTAGAAAGAAAACATCTTGCTTAACTTCACTTGGATCTTAACTCTACCCTCAACACCCATCCAGTCATTCAATAAACCCTGCTGAGCACCTACTATATACTAGACAGTATACTAAAGGTAGAATCATGGATAAAAGGTAGAACCACTCCAGAAGCTCAGTTATACAATGATTCTCAAAATGTGGTTAGAGGAATACATACAAATTAAATTACACAAATGTTTGTTACACATAGAAATTCTTGGATCCTGCCCTACACTTACCTATAGAATTAGAATTTTAAGGGGTACAGTCTGGGTAAAATGTCTTTTTAAAGGTACCCAGGTTGATCCTTTTACATAATAAAGTTTAGAGAATTACTGTTACAGTGCAGTGGTCCTCAAACTCTTTGGTCTCAAAACACCTTTATACTCTTCAGTATCAGATTCCACAGGTTCAGGGCTCAGTCCCACAAGACTGTCCCTACTTCAGATGCCAACTGAAAGCTCATGTTGTTATCTGTTCTTCAGACCAAGGGCTATAAATCAAAGATTCCAAAAACCTTTCTCTTTTGTTCAATTAATTTGCTAGAGTTGTTCACAGAACTCAGGACCAATGTACTCACTAGATTACTGGTTTATTACAAAGGCTATTAAAGATTACAAATCAACAGCCAGGTGAAGAGAGATATATAGGGTGAGCTCCTGAGTAGAAGCTTCTGTCCCCCTGGAACTGGGGCCTGGCATAGTGGCAAGTAAATGCTTTCTGGTTCAGCAACCTGGAAGCTCTCCGAATCTGTCTTTTCGGGTTTTTATGGCAGCTTCATTACATAGGCATGATTGATTAAGTCATTGGCCACAGGTGAATGATTTAACCTCTAATGCCTTTCCCTACCCCAGAGGTCAGTGGGTGGGACTAAAAGTTCCAATTCTTGAACCAATAGGTTTCTCTGGCAGTAGCCCCCAATCTTTGGTAACCTAGGGGCTTTCCAAAAGTTGCCTCATCAACTGAACAAAATAGACCTTTTATGTCACTCTTTCTGTTTCACTTAGGAAATTCCAAGGGTTTTAGGAGATCTGTGTCAAAAACGGGGAGAAAGACCAAATACGTGTTTATTATAAATCACATACCACAGGACCCAAGGAGCTTTTGCTTATGTGAATTATGTCTATTGATATTTACTGTACTAGAAATTAAAACTTAATGTAAAACATTTTTTAAATTAAAGATTTAGTCAATCCACTTAGAAATAAATGTACATGTCAACAAAAACATATTTTTATGAAACATAATTATATTTTCCCAAAAAGCATCTGAACTCTTGTATCCACTTCTGCATTCAATCTGTTCCAATTATCACATAACACATTTGGAAAACTTCATTGTACAGCTATGAACAAGTGAAAGTGAAAAATGCAAATAATGTCACAGTTTCTATGTAACTTTGACCTTGCAGATACCCTGAAAAGGTACTGGGGACTCCAAGGGATCTCTAGCCCATACTTTCGAACCCAACAGTACAGTGGATGGAACAGATAGTTAAATGTATTTCTAGTACTCTTAGTGAAAACTACAAAGTTCTTTGAGAACACAGAGAAGGAAGCACTAACTTTGGAGACAGCTAGGAAACTCTTACAGAGGTGGTGACATCTGATCTGACACCTGATCTCAAGTCCTTACACACTAGGTCCTGTAAGGTCTTTACCTTCTTTCTCCTACTTAGCAGAGTGGCACCTCTTCTCACTTGGTGGCTCCTCCTCAAACAGGCGAACCTTATTCTCTTTAGAAGCCTTTGTATTTACTGTTCCTTCTGTCTGAAAGTCTCTTCACCCATAGCTGTTCTTGGCCATACCTGGCCATCCAGAAAGAGAACTATACCTCCATATACCTGCAATCCATTCAGGGCTCACTGCTTGGGAAATTCTGCCTTCCACTAACTGTTATGTATGTGCACTAGGGGCCATATTTAATAAAGTATATGGTAGCATCATTTATAAAAAAAGCTGGGTGAAAAAAGGTAAAACTAAATATCATTCAACAATAAAGTAAAAAAAAAGACACAAGAGAATGAATTAGAGCTATATGTTTCAACATGACAACATCTCAAAAACAGTAACATGCACAAAAAATTCTAGAAATGTTCCTATAGGTAACACATGATTCAAAATGGTAAGAATTCCCTCCACCCCTGTCCTCCAGTTATACAGCTTCTCTCGTAGGAGATAACTGATACGACCAGTTCCTATGTGTGTGTCTGTCTCTCTTCACACAAAGTTGTTAAGGGAGCAGAACAATACTATAATATGGTTTATGTATATCTACATATAAATTTAAAAATTTTAAATGTGCATGGGAATGATAAAGACCAAATTCAAAATAGTAATTACCTAGGAGTGAAAAGGTAGAGGAAGAGAGAAATGGACTCAGAAAGAAGCACTTCCAACGTACCTGATTAATAAATGATCTTGCATCATTCAGATCTATGGTGCTATTTAAAAATCAGCCCTATCTGGGCACATAAAACAACATCACAATAGAAATTATGTTCTATAAATATATTGTTAGAAATGGAAGAGATCACACATTTAAGCATTTATTTTCTAAGGGTTCTCAACTATTATAATAAAATTTTTCAAATTTGCTTACTACAAATTTTTGAAATTTCCTACCAGACAAAAAAATGCACTGAAAACACATTCACAGAACACATTCACAGTTCACACGGAAGAGTCAAAAGATCTTTCATTCCCACATTCAACTTGCAGAATAATAGTTTGTGTTGGAAAAACAATGGTCATCAGTGGCCTTATCTTTCTCCCTTCCCAGCTTGAAGAGACAGCTGGTTGCCAGCTGTGTAGCTCCTGAGAGTCATTGCTTGCCAAGTAGCTGGCAGAAGGTGGTGAAGAGCTGACCACCTGTAATCCATTTTGACATTGCCTCTATCACTTTGCAGAAATGCATATATTACAGAAATTCCAAAAGGAGTTGGCTAAATATCAAGGTAGGAAGTTGGCCATTTTGGAAGTTGGCCACTCAAAAAGGGTATGATGTAAAGAAATAAAAAAGAAAATAACAGTTCTACAAAAGCTTACAGGAATAATTTACAGGAATAGGTCCTTAACCTCTCCCAGATACTATCCACCATATTTCTACCCATCTTTCCTTTAAATATGAGAAGTGTATAAACAGCTAAAGTCAAAGTGGAAAAACTGTATCTCTATGTCTACATAAGTACATGTGTCATTTGTATTTTTGACTTTTATGTCAATATAATATATATTTAGTATGTATATAAAATGTACATCATTATGACAAATATATGTATATATAAATTGAACAAACAACATGGAGATTTTACTTACCATTTATGTTGTTTTTATGCCTTTTGTACACAGCGTATAATACATATGTGTATGTATATAAGATATATAAATCATAAAGTTACATAGCAGAGGTATAGGTATAAACAAACTTGGAAGTTGCCAGTTTAGGAAAGGCCCTTGCTTTATTAAAAAAAAAAAAAAAAATCAATACAATTTCCCCACAGATTCATGATGTAAAATTCTATAATCAAGGCTTGTAGATTTGTAATTATGGTATGTCAGCTACATTTAAACAAGAGTGTTAAAAGATTGTTAAAGTTAAACTAACACAATTGCAGTGTGAATTGTGCTAGTCTCTTTCTAATCTACTGGTGTCACTTTCATTTAATCAGGGGAAAACTATGGGCCAAAGTCAGTGCTATTTCCAATGGCCTAACATTCTTTGTTCACATTGGATTTTAAGCCAATAGCAATCTAAAACAGTTACAAAAAGATATACTTAAGAAAGTATTTTAATCAATTAATTCACTCACCAGTGGGCTAGTTTTGCAGGCTTTATTGAAACTAAGTTGCCTTTAAAGTTATTAAATAACCTTTTATGTTAAATGTAAAACATTTCCTACAACTTGTAGAAGAATTTTTTGAATGTACCATACCTCTGGTTAAAAAAGAAAATTAACACAAATCTTATTTGGAAACTTATTGTGGACATGTTATTTAGTTGAGAGACCTTGTGAACATTCAAAACATCAATTCTACATTTTCTACTTTAGTGAAAATTATTTTCCAAGTCACTGTTTAAATCAATAGCAGGGGGGGAAAGGTACTCTGGCATGGATTCATATTTACAGAATGCATTTAAATATTAATTTAAGTAAGGTACAACATTCAATTTACAGTTACACTATCAGCAAATAGTCTCCAAATAACACAGAAAACAGTGCTATGTTAACTGGTTAGAGAAGTATGAATACTAATCCTTCTGGTTTGCCTGGATCTTTCCCAGTTTCAGCAATGAACATTCCACATGCTTGAAAACCCTTTATTCCTACTACATAAACCAGGGTATTGAGGCCACCTAGACATTAAAAAGGGGGGGCAGGTGGATTTTACAGTTGTGCATTGGAGAAGAAAACTGGAGTAATATTTGGTAACTCCCTGATAAGGTTACAAGGTTAGCTGTGACACACTCACAGGTATCAGTAGGTCCAGCAATCTTCCTGGAACACGGATCCAAATCTTTAAGAAGAGTCTGCCAGACCCAAACCAACCAACTAGTACCAACTAACAGTGAGTCACATGTGAACAAAGGCTGCTGCTTGAAGGAGCTTAGTATAATTACCTATCCAGCCTGTAATGCACACATCTCTCGAGTTTCACAGCCAGAATTAATCCTGGAAAAATATCCTGTTGCTGGGAAGAGGGTATTTAAGAAGTCCTAGGAGTCAGAGACTCAGGACCAAGTCAGCCTCATTCCTGTCCAACTCTCACTTTATAAGCCATTCCTAGTAATGGTACTCTTTTCTTGTTCTCAAAATCCATTTTCAAAAATCAGATACTTTGCCTTTGTTGCCATGTAAGGTAACAAAGTTTCTCTTTGATTAAGTTTCTCTAAGACTAAGGCCTAAAATAATGCCCTTGAAATTTATTTCTACTTCCATTTCTAACATGGCTTCCAGTCACTAGCCTGCTTTCCACTATTTTGTCAACATGCTGAAACACTCATTTTCCACTCACTGTCTGGGCTCCCTACTGCCAAACCACTATCTATTTATTGCCTGTTCCCATCCTCCTGTAACATTCCACCTGCCTGCCCAGATTTCTTTCAAAAACCCACTAAAGGACACTTCTGGATCACCTGAAGGATTCTAGCGGATTTAATCAGACACTAAACTCTAAGAATGCACCCTCCCTAGTATAGACTACCCAAATACCTAGAATATATTTCTAGTGGCTGTCAAATCCTGGAGAGAAAACTGAAGGACTTAGGGGTGTGAATGACGACTTTAAATCTCTTCTTCCAAATAAAAATTGTGACTTCTGAAGAGAAATGCAGCTATGGGAAATGAGCATCTGACGAGAAAAAAGGTGATGAGAACAGAAATTGGATTTTAGACCATTGTTTTATGAAACCAATGAACAGAATCCTATTCACAAAACCACATGCACATCTGAATCATGAACCTAATCAAGAAGTCTTTGAAACTAAAATTGGAGAGAAGAGAAAAATATATACCTTTAAAATTCTTTTATTATGAAAAATTTTAAACATATAAAGACTATAATGAAGCCCCATGGTCATTCAGCTCCAGCAATCATTAATATGTTGCTATTAATTATTTATTTCCTTTGCTGAGGTAAAATGGAGAATTTTAAAAACAGGATGCTAAGGCAGAAGATGGAAAGAGTTAAAATAAATTTCAGGAGAAAAATAACAAGAGAGAGACAGAGAGAGAAAAAATATTTACAGATTTAGATAGTTATCTACCAAAGCAAAATATGTGTAATAAACACCTAAAATAGAGCTTTAAAGGTTTTTTTTAAAATAACAGCACATCTCATTTTAGTACATATGGGAAACTCTACGCCAAAATGTCAACAAAAAAGCCATGAAAAAAATGTATGATAGGCATTTCCATTAATTTATAAATAATTTGAGACACAGTAAATTGTGAGGGTTTCACAAAAGTGATTAAACTTATAAAGTTTGATAATGTTCTATTATTGAAATAAGCTGAAGGCTAAACTTTATTTCCAAGCAGTTTCCATAGTACTTGGGGATTTTTGAAAGCCTAAAATATTGGCTTATTATCTAAATGAGTTTGTTTTCTCTAGAATATGTATTGTAAGCTCATAACTACTTGAACTGAGTAATTTCATACACTAGCATAGATTATTAAGATGAGAAATGACAAAGTCATGTAGGTAGTTAATGGAAATCTACCATTAGAAGTCATTTTTCATTATACCCCAGTACTTCTACTAAATAGATTTACAAAAATTACATAACCAAAGTAAGTCTACCAAAGTGAACAACAGAACTCTGGGGTGAGTAATAGTACAAATCATTTACATTTTCAATTATATATCTCAAACTGTAATTGAAAAAAAGTAATTTATATACTGCAATTCTCCTATTATCACGCATTTTTAAAAATACTCTTTTTTAAAGCGTTGTACTTCAAACAGAAAGTTGTAGAACAGACACCTTGCTTCTTTCCCTGCTCTGCCACTAACTAGGACACAGTGATCTTAGACAAGTTTGATTTTTCTATTTCAACTTCATTAAACCTCAGTTTCTCATCTGTAAAACGAGAATACAAACAATATTATTAGTTAACACTTACTAGCCACCGGCTATTGCCACATGCTGTGTTAAACAGTATGCAGAGTACGCACAGCAGACACTCCATGCAAAAACTGCAGGAGGTGGGTACTTTCTCCATTTCACAAGCGAGGAAACTGAGGAACAGTGCAAAGTGTAATACAGTCAACAATACATAATAAATGGCAGGATTAAGATGTGAACCCAAGCAGTTTCACTTCAGAAGAGACTGTGCATTCAACTACCGCTCACACCATTCCCTTACTGCCTCCATAGTACTGAAAGCTTCTACGAAAGCACAGTGTAATACTGCGCTAAGCCTTCGGGGCCATGCCTTAAGAAGTGAATCTATTCTCTCTTTTGCCTCGTCCTTCCTCTAGTGCAAACAGTATGTTAAAAAGGGGACAGAAGGTGGGCGAAGAGATAAAAGCCAGCTGTCTCTGGGAAGAGACATTTCTACCGAAAAATAACCTGTTTCTTCATAAGCCTGTTTATCTTTTCTCCTGGAACTCTTCACCAAAAAGTTTGACCCTCTTGCGTCTGAAGTTCTAAGCCCTGAAGTGTCTAACAGCCGTCAGGAACTCAGAGCCGGTGACAGGGTCGGGCTCCGGAGGGCAGTTCTTTAAACAGCGTCCCACCACCTCTGGGGCACGCGTCGGGCAGCGGAGTGGGGAGACTTAGGCCACAGAAGTTTGGCGAGAGTTCTGGAAGTTCACGCCCCAGTTCTCACAGACTGCGAGTCCCGCCTACCACGTTAGATCACCCGGCAACAACAAGGTCTCGTTTTTTGATGAGGGCTCTGCTCTCGGCGTCCCCCCAAAACTTCCAAACGGGCTCGCGCATCCCCCGAGGCCGCCTCCCTCCTGGCGGGTCGGCGGGGAGATCTGGGGCGCGCGCTCACAGCAGGTACCACCAAAGCCTGGCCTGGCCTTCGGATCGCGGCCGCCACCCCTCCAGCTCCCAGAGCACGGGCGCTAGAGGGCAGGGGCTGCCGGCGACCCTCGCCAGTCGGCGGTTGGCATTCCGAGCACAGAGGCAATGGGAGGGGCGTGCCCTGGCCCGCGGGCTGCGGCTCGGGCGCGCCCCACGCCGTCTCCGCCGCTCCTCTGCCGGCCGCGGAGCCCCAGGTGAGGCCTGGAGTCCCGCGCCAGCCTCAGGCCTGCGCTCCGCCCGGCCTCTTGGGCCGCCATGAGGCGAGGGAGAGGAGGAGCTAGCGGCTGCGCCGTTCGCGGCTCCTTACCGCTTCACCACGCCGGTTTTGATCTTGATTTGCCTCACGCGAGGATCGGCCATGGTCCCTCGAGCGCCGCGGGAAGGAGGGGCGGAGAGTCGTGGTTACCGTGCAGCTAACAGAGCGGAGGAGGCGGTAGTGTCGGTGTAGCAGCCTAGGCCCCGCGCGCATGCGCAATCCCCGGCGCAGCCCGAGCGCCCCTGCCACACCCGAGGAAGGCGGGGGTCGGGAGTCCCGGACGGGTCACTCCTCGGGCCCGCTGTGCCCGACAGACGCCCTGCTGTCCCCTCGCGGAACCTGCCTTTGTCTCTGACAGCCTTTCTTTTAGTGCTTGAACAGTTCTCAATTTAGTGTGAACACAAGTTATACTTTTCCCGGTCGCCAGAGCCTGGGCGTGTTAGGAAACTTTAGTTCTCTCCCTGATAGACTGGTGTGGCAGTGACATTGCTTTGTGAGATATTACGCTTAATGGACGGAGTGACCTGCAAATTGAACTAAAGATATTTTTTCGGTGTCGTTATGTGGTATTAAACGGGTCAAAGTGATGTATCTTTAATAAAATAAACTGCCATCGCGCACGCAGTCAAGAAAATCCGTACCCTCTACCCCTGCAAAAAACAAACAAAAAAACCTGTAGGTATGTTCGTCACAAAGGAAATGACTATAGGACTTATTCAAATAATCATCACCTAGGGTGTTCCTTAAATATTCAACTTATGAAAATGTGTATGGCACACAAAAGCTTGGGCCTCATGGTCAGGCCGACTGACCCTTTTCACAGCTAGGTGACATTGGAAATGCGAGCTCTTTAGCCTCCCTGCTGACCCCATTGCCCTGTATACAAAACAGGAATAATAACGCCCACTTTACAGAGTAGATACGAAAATTAAACCTCATGCCTGCCACACAGTAGATGCCCAATAACTTTCAACCATTGTTTTATATTTAAAAACAAAAACACAAAAAACCGTGCCTCTTTCATAAAAAGGGTGGCACCTCCACATCAGCCTCTCCCTGATGGTGTTCTCCAAGGAAGCCAGGGCCGAGCCTCCTTTGTTTTCTTTTTTTCTTGGTATCATCCTTCAAAGCCACCTACCTGATGGTCTTCTCCCTTCCCTCCACTTGATTTACTTATTCTGGCTTTCATGCCCAGCTAACTCTCGAACACTCTCCACCCTGCCAGTCCAAGACCCTTATTTTAAATCCAGGATGAAAACCCACCTCCTGGGGAAAATGATGGACACCACACCCCCCCCTGTTCAATGCTTCGTAGATGTTTTGGAATCACCCAATATTAATTTTAATTTTTGGTACATTAAAAAAAAACAAACTATTGTTTGAGTCCTTCACAAGGATGTGTTCACTCTCCTAGTTAAATTATAAGCATCTTTAGAGGCAAGAATCTTGTCTTCCATAAACCCTCCTCCCCAAATTTCCACCTCTGTACTGTACACAGCAGGTGTACTATTCAGTAACTATTGTCATCCAACTGTGTGGCACACTGAAATACAATTTCAAGTAACATAGCAGAGCAATGAAATACTGGGGGGCAGGGGAATGGGTGGAATCAAAACAAAACAAAAACCCAGAGGACTCAACAAAGTACAATGTTACAACTAGAAATCCAATAGCTTATTAATATGAAGTACTGGGCAGTCCCATAAGGCAAAGAAACAACAGCAGCTGAACCCACAAACCAAAAGATTGTGTAGCTAGGGCTCTTGTTACTGACAAGGATGTTCCTTCAGTCAGACAACAAAAGCCATGTAACTGTCTTTTCCTTCCTGCCTTGGTTTCCAGAACCCCAGAGCTCAGTTTTGGTCTGATTTGCAGGAGTTTCCCTCAGCCTAGATTTTCTAATGTAAATACTTTCTATTTCCCCCAACCCCCAACTCTACTTCCACCCTTTTGCCCCTTTTCTCTATGTTTTAATGATTTTGTATCTATGACTTTCCTGTAAACCAGTAATAAATAAATGTAACACACTGACCGAAACACTTGTGCTGCTGCTGCTGTGTTCTCAGACCCATGCCCAGGCCCTCAAGGTCAGTGTGTGTTTGTGTCTGTGTATACAATACTGGATCCTTGAGGTTATGGGTTAAAATCATGGGGTTTGGTCCCCATGCCTAAGGATAGGAAATCAGGTGGAATTGTTTCCAGTGTCAGGAGTTTACAGTAGGTATAAAGAGATTTAACTTTGGGGCCTAACTGTCTGGGGTCATATTCTAACTCTGCTTCTTACTAATTGTAAACTTGGACAAGTCACTAACCTCTTTATGTGCCAGTGTCTTCATCTGTGAAATATGGGTGATAGTAATAAAAGTCCCTACCTCATAAGGTTGTTATAAAGCTGAAATGTTAATATTTGAAAGTGCTTAGGATAGTGCTCGCACTTATTAAACCCCATACAAAGTGTTAATTAAATAAGTCATCTGGGAAGGGGGTCCTAGGTAAAAAACTAAGAACACAGTAGGACACACATTCAAATGAATACAGAAATGTACATGATATCATTATTGAGGTCATACTGAATTCATATTTGACTGTTAACTCCATGTAAAAAGGACCCATGCTGGACTTATTCACCACTATATCCCAGCACAGAGCAATGCGTAGTCCATCATAGGTACCCAATAAATATTTATTGAATGAATGAATTCTGCTTTAAAACTTTTTATTCCATCTAACACTGTCACAGAACCTTCCCATTCTAGCAAATGAGCTACTAAAATAATCTGAAACATCCCCTCTACCATCTTTCTCCAGGCCTTGCTCCTTAGGGTCTGAGCTGTGAGAAGGTAGACCCATTGGAGGTCCTTTCTTGTTACTAGAGGACTAACCACAGGAATACTAACGATGAGAAAGTACTTACCATAGGAGGGTTAGTACAACCTAGAAATAGAAACTATGTAAGCTGCATTTTTCACTGTTTGGCATTCTTTTGTTCCATAATCCCTAAACTTTAATGAGTTCTTAATATAAAAAAAGCTTATAGTATGAACTTTAATATAGTTCATACTATAGGAATGAATGTTTAGGGAAGTCTATAAGAGATAAGTTAATCAACATTTGAGATTGAGGGTTGAAGTGATGCCCAGGACTGGGGGAAATCTGGCAGAACACAAGGAAAGTCCAGCTATCTCCTCCCTGAGTGGCAATTCTTCCATTGTTAATTTTGGAGGGTTTAGGTATCATTTTATTAAAGAATACTGCAAATTCCCTTACAAATACAAGTTGTTTTTCCTGCACACTGATAGGGCTATGAACTCAGTCTCACCATCCCTTCACGCCATTCTTCCCCAACTGACTCCAAACTCTTCAAGATCAGAGACCACATTATGTTCATCTTTGTCTCCTCATCACCAAGCTTATGCCTAGAGTCTAGTAGATGCACAGTATGTATTTGCTGAGTTAAAGAAAAGTCAAATATAGCACTGAGATGGATTACTAATTTTGACAAAAACAAAAAACTGGTCATGCTTTTACTCTCTGAGATGGAACTCGAAGGTAGCCAGCATGCCACGCATGAGACATATGGTGCCAACATGCAACTGCTGTAATGATGTAATTCTGTTTTAATAAAACTAGATGGCCAATTGGAGAAGACAACCCTGGAGAGATTATTTAAATAAAGAAGTACTATTGGTAAGAGTGTATTTTTTTTTTAAATGTCTCTGATAGTTACCTCTAGGTGTTGGAAAGACTTGAAATATTTCCTTCATCACTAGGAAGTATAACATCTTCTGAAGAGATTCCAAAGATCCCCTTTCTTCCCTGCCACTTGTACATCTTTTCAAATTCTCTTGGCCTTCCCTCTCACTGGAGCCACTGCAGTAGCACCCCACCAAACTCAGGCTTGGACCAGCATTGCATGAGCACCACCTGGGCCATGAGCCCCACGGAGGAGACAGGCATGGGAAACTGCTCAGTACGATGTATGCACAGCCCATAGTGCAAGAGCACAGGAACCTGTGGATCAATGCTCCACTCTTTCAATCTCCAGGAAGCAAACAATTTTGAGACACATTTTATAAGGCTTTTCAGATGAAATCAAACATCAAGCAATCACCTGCAGCAATGGCAAACTCAAAAATCCATATTTGCATTTGCTTTTCTTCTTTCCCCGTTTCACTCACCCATTCCTCACTCCTGGCTTCCAGAATCACTTTGCAAATAAGTGGAATAGTAATATACTGCATTTGGGAATAATGTTCTGACTCATTAATCAAGGGATTCAGAAGACTGTTAACTTTGAGTGTGGCACAGAACAAGAATGGGCTCTGCGTCAGGTCTAGGCTGCAGTGCAAGCTTCGCTACTATTCAGGCCATTTGACCACATAGATCTAATGAGGCTGATATATCTAGTGAACCTTAAGGGTAGAGTAGTATATGCCTACTGAAGCAGAAGTCAATACTAACTTTCTTTTTACCATAAAAGTTTATCACTGTTTAAAGTTTTCCCCATACACTATAAACTGTTAGTGGCCTCTATTGTAGACACTATTAACTGGCTTACCCAACATTCATTCCCCAAACCCTCTTCCACTCCTGCTTCCATTGCAGGGTTTACTTTGTCACCCTCCCTTGCACCTAGAGGTGGCCAGGTGCACAATTCTGGGCAAATAGATATTGGTGGAAATATGTAGGTAGTTGCTGAAAATGCCTTGAATTTCTTAATAAAAGGGACAAATACAGGGAACTGCCCCTTCCCACTTCTTCCATGGAAGTAGATGGAATAAGTCAAGTGAAAATTATCCATCTTTCATCCATGAGGGAAAGATAAACATTTCAGGGACTCTAGTCCTGGCATCATTGAACTGCTCAGTGAAAACCAGCAGCTGTATCTCTAGCCATCTTGTGTGAAAAAATAACATACCTTTAGGTATTTAAGTTATTGTTTATAAGATTTCTGTTATTAGCATCCCAAAGGGTTTTCTAACAAGTACAGACATCATTAGAGCTCCATATACATGTTTCTTCATTGAGGAGAAGAGAAGATACAGATGTTGGATCTTTGAAATAAAAATATCTCCAATTGTGGCTTTCATAATGTGCTGTGTTCTGGTTGTATGAGTGTATTAAACATACAACTTAAATGGCCACAGGTCACAGAGTAAGGATGTCAGACAGCTGCATATTTTAGACAATAGGAGTTCTATACAGGCATCAAGAGAATCTAATCCTTTTGGCACTGACATACAGAGGGCCCTATTTACAGCTGAACAGGTATCTGATATAACAATTCATTGTTCTGACACATATTGCAATCATCATGTGCAGTTTTTAATGCATCATGTTACATTAGCTCAGCCCGTGGTCTAGTACCATGTAACATAAATTTTGCCAAAAGGAATGACATTACATGACACTGACTTTTAAAAGACACACACTATTTTTTCAGATCACATACCTTTTATCCATGAGTGCCCAAATCAAAAATCAAGCTGGCAGACAAAAGTGGAGTAAATGTGTAGCCTCAAAGCAGCATATTTATCTTGAGTAGTATTGCACATTTCTACCTGTAGTCAATGATTTCATTCCATTTTTATGCTGAAATGCATGAGCAACATTAATGGACCTTTTTTTGTCACCTGAAGTAAGACTTTTATTCAGGGTCAATCAAGAGAGACCTGAGAGGTGTTTTTGGATTACACTCTATGGATAAATTTTTTTACGTGTTTATCATGGGCTGTCTATGATTATTCTATTTGAAACTCTCAGCAAAATGCTTATGATTATTTTATTTTTATACTATCTATGGCTATTCCTTTCGGTAAGATATCTTTCTTAGGTGTGAAATATTTGCAGTTGTCATTACATATTCTATTTTGACATTAATAGGAAACATAGCCAAAAAAGATAAGGATATTTGGACAACAGATTATAGCTTCTAGATTACTAAAAGAATGCTCTAAATACTAGTTTGCAAAAATCCATTCATATAAGTTTTTAAATTTAAATTATTTACTTCTTTTTGAGTTATCTTTCAATAGAGTTTCTTGTCCATTATAGTAAACTACTTAAGGCCTGGAGAATTCTTCTTGGGTTATAAACTAAAGTTAAAAAAGAATTAAGCTATCATCTGTGAAAGCTTACTAGGATTCTGTAGAATAGTCTGCCAAGGGGAAGGAAGTCTTCATAAAATTACTTTTCCCCTAATATTTTAAGGTAATATAAAAATATTACTTCTTAATTAAAGAGAGAAATTTCATTTTAACTTCCACATTTAAACTTCTACAGTTTCTAATTCCAATATTACTACCCTAATGTTTAATTACTTTATTTTTATTTGATTATTACTACAATTACTTCTCTTCCCTTATTACCATATCTTTGCACATGTATGTATGAATGAGATTGCCACTTAATCATATAATTGAGATTTTTAAGACTTCTTTTTGTATAAGAGTTATATGCTTCCAAATGATTTGGAAACTTTAGAGCTGATAGAATTCAACCAATTCTCCTTGGATTTTTAGCCACATAAGAAATCAGGATTAAAGGATTTCAATTAAGACCTTGTTGAATTCAGTACAACTGAAAGTCTATATGATAACAAGTAACCAGTAATTAATGACTAATTTTCCCCCACTTTTTGCTCAGGTATTTTGGCATTCTGTCATGCAGTGATGCTCCTGAAATGATTTAAAAAAGAATTTGGGCCTCAGCTAAGACACATTCTCATTGGATAATTTGAATAACTTACTTAATTCTCTCTGAGACTTAGTTTCCTTAACTGTAAAGTGGAGATAAAATATCTGCCACACAGGGTTGTGGTTCTTGTGAAAATTATATGAGCCTGGCACATCATAAGCACCCAATAAATGGTAACCCTTTTTATTATCTTTTCTCATGTGAGCAAATAAAAAAATTATACAAAATTGATGCTTTTAAATAAAATTAAACTGTGGAACAAGTTTATTTATTTTTTCAGTGAACTAGGATTAAGGATTCCAATAGAAACCACTACTTATAAATTTATAAGGTTTATAAATTGAGATATGTATTTTTATTGGATTGATTTCTTTCACAAACAGCATAAAAAACGGAAGCATTACATGCTAAGTTTATTATTGGCAATTTCAATATTAAGATACCTTCCAAATAAATACATTTAAAATTATAAATTTTGTGTTTATGCTTATCAGATTTAATGCTAGCTACGTAACTTTGGAAGAGGAAAGACTTATGGTATGATAATGTACATTAGTGTAAATAAAGACACAATTCTTAACATGACATCTGTCCGCAAAAAGTTCAGCCATTGTTAGTATAATGAAAATGGCTTGTGCAACATCGATGTAACCTGGCAGCCAAGGAGAGTGGACTGGAGTGCACATGCATGAACAATGATGACTTAACTGTACCAGTCAGTGGGGGCAGTAGACACTTTTAAGTAAGCATGTGTACTGTGTGGCCATCACATTAAAAATGACTGAGCAAGTAGAGCAATGAATCTGCATCAAATTTTGTATTACATTCCATCTAACTATTCAGTTAGTTAGTTCCATCTAGGAACTATTCAGATGGTTCAAAAGGCTGCAGCTTTGGGCAGCTGGTGATTGGCAGCTCCATCACTACAACACACTTGCTCATGCATCATGTCTGCTGAAGAGTTTTTTGGTGAAACATTAAATCACCCAGATGACTCAGCCCCCTGACAGCCCAGATTTGGAGCCCTGTGACTTCTGGCTTTTCCCAAAACTAAAATCACCTTTGAAAGGGAAGAGATTTCAGATCATCAGTGAGATTCAGGAACATATGACAAGGCAGTTGATGGTGATTGGAAGAGCTGTGTGAGGTCCCAAGGTGCCTACTTTGAAGGGGACTGAGGCATCATTGTCCTATGTACAATGTTTCTTGTACCTTGTATCGTCTTCACTAAATGTCTCTATTTTTCATATTACATGGCTGGATACCTTCTGGACAGAGCTTGTATGTTAAGTGTTTCATAAATGATAGTTATTATTATCTCCAAACAAGACAGAATCTACTAAGTGAACGTTATCACACTGAAGGGCACATCTTACATTAAAAAATATTTATAACAATATTTAAAATAATGCCTCTTAATACATTTATATTTTTCTTTTAGTACAGCAAAAAAAAAAAAAAAAAATTCAGGTAGGAAAATTCCTAAGAGTTAAAAAAAGATGAAAATCAATAAAATTACAGAAAGTTTATTAGCATGTTCATTTTTATTTAAAAATGAGAATCTCTTTTCACCAAATCACTTGGAATGCAAAATTATTTAACTAATAATGAATGAAAATTAGTGCCTACAAGTAAAGACTGATATATCATTTAGGTTGTTTGCACTACTACACATAGTGGAATTTTGCTTTCTTTGTTTTATAAAAGTTAATTTCCATAAGTAAAGATGAAAATAATCAATGTTTTATAAACACTGCTTTGTAAATGGCTGTTGAGGTTTGGCTGAATATTACACAAATCAAGCAGCTACATTTTAATTATTTTAACAGAAATAAAAAATAGTGGTGAGAGCATTCAAGACACATTATCTCTCTAGAGCATAATGTATTGAGACTGTGAATACTTTGTGGAATATGCAAAATGAGAAAGAAAAGTGTCACAGTAGGAAAAAAACAACCTATCAGTTGTCAGTGGCTATTGCAAACTGCTTACACTGGACACTCACAGTACCCCTTTAAATTTTCATTATCCCTATTTTTGTTTTTGCAACCAGTTAGAAATGAATATACTGTTACAAAGACAAAAGAGTAGAACATCACCACAAATGAATTTAATATAAAGCCAGGAGCTGAAAGAGAATGGAGAGCAGGAGTAAGTTGAGAAAAGGAAAGAAATAAGGGCAGAACTGGGTTTGGGGTTAAATATGTCAGAATGGTGTGATCAAAGCAGGAAGATCTGGGAGAGTTAGGCATGGTAATGTCCTGGATTCTTTAAACTTTTCTGCATTTCAAAAGTAAGACAGGAACACTGAGTCCTTACTTTCGTTAGGTTGCTTTTTCATTTGTTTAACAGAGGTTAAATAACTGTGGCATACACAACATAGAGAGTAGCTTTGCTCTGTTCCATGAGGTGTCAGAAGCCTAGACACCGTCTAAGTTGTTCTGCCGTGCTCTGGGATTTTGCCCTTTCTTGCATGGTCAAACACGTCTCCCGTTTCAGCCTCATATTCCATGTCCTTTTAAAGGTATGAACTAGAAGATGCTTGAAACACTTCTGTTCACATTCCATTGGCCAAAACTAAGTTACATGACTACACCTCATTACAAAAGAAGAGGAAAAAACATATTCTCTAGCTGGGCTATCATGTGGTCATTTTTTTAAAAACTTTAATCCTTCATTCAGTTTAATTTTATTGATTGATTTTAGAGAGAGGAAGGGGGAGAGAGAGAGAGAGAGAAACATCAATTTGTTGTTCCACTTTTCCACCTATTTATGCATTTATTGGTTGCCTTCTGTATGTGGCCTGACTAGGGATCAAACCCACAATCTTGGCATTTTGAGATAATGCTGTAACCAACTGAGATAACCTGCCAGGGCACTGTCATGTGTCCAGTTAAAATCATAAGAGGGGCCCTGGCCAGGTCGGTCAGTTGGTTGGAGAGTTGTCTGATGCGCCAAGGTTGTGGGTTTGATCCCTTGTGAAGGCCCATACAAGGGTCAGCCAATGAATGCATAATTAAATGGAAAAAGGTAAATGTTTCTTCTTTTTTATGGCCAAGTAGTATTCCATTATGTAAATTTACCATAGTTGTTTTTTCTGTTCATCTACTGATAAACACTTGGGCTGCTAATATGGTAAATTACATTGATTGATTTTAACTTATTGAATCAGTCTGCACTCCTGAGATGAATATCATTTGGTCATTATGTATTATCCTTTTGATATATTTTAGATTTTATTTTCTAGTATGTTTCTGAAGGATATTGGTCTGTAGCTTTCTTTTCTTTTATTGCCTTTTTCTGCTCTTGGTAATGCGGAAATTCTGGCCCCATAAAATAGCTGTTCTCTCTTCATCCAGTTTCTTTAAAAAAAAGTAAGTAGAAATAAAAATGAAGTATAAATTTTCCTACTTACATGTTGTACAGAATTCACCAGTGAAACCACCTAGGCCTGGAATTTCATTTTGTTGTTGGAATATTTTTAACTGCAAATCCAATTTCTTTACTAAGTATATAACTATTTGAATTATCTTATTTCTTCTTGCATTTTGGTAGTTTGTGTCTTTCAAAGAATTTGTCCATTTTATCTAAGTTGTTGAATGATGGACATAGTGTTCTTTGTACTATTCCCTTATTATTCTTTTAATGGCTATAGGGTCTGTAGAGATGTCCATCCCTTTCTTCCTGATATTGTTCATTGGTGTCCTCTTTCTCTTATTTTTATTGAGGTAAATTATACATAATATAAAATTAACCATTAATCACTTTAAATGTACAATTCAGTGGCATTTAGTACATTCATAACGTTTTACAGCCATCACTTCTATCTAGTTCTTAAACTGGTGTCTTGTGAGATCATTTAAGTTTGAAAAAAAGAGGATAATTAAGAAAGCTCTGTGAAAGAGGCAAGGCAAAGATTACAATGGAGGTTTTGCTGGTGATAAAGTTAAGACTGTAGCAAGGGATCAGGAGTTAAAGGCTTTGGATGTGCGATGCCATTTGATTAAAATAACTTTGGTGTGGTGACTGGGAAAGAGGAGCGTGTGGACGGTGGGGCAGGTTCCATGTCTTGCAATCACAGTTCTCAAAAAAGCTTAAAAATATCTGACTGCTTTTATATGACATTAATGTAGAAAATTCCTGGAGAAAGAAGGTGAAGGGGCAATTCCTTTGAAATAGGTGGTGCTTGGCTTAATATAAGCCTGAGTAACTACTCAAAGACACAAATTTTAAATTCAAATTTTGGGTTAACCAGCAGGATTGGCTTATTTCTTTGACCTGCCAGCTAAATCATTTCTTCTCTTGGGAACAACTGGCTACAGAGTGCTCAAAACAGGAGTTGTCCTTCCTTTGCCCTTCAGGCAGCCCTAGAACCTTCCCAGAAGTAAACAATTGTTAAGTCATGCTCTTTTCCCCTGGACTATCCTTTCAAGCCTCTCTTCAAGCCAAAATAATAACCTTTTGAAATCTCAGCTCTAAGAAAGTCCTAAAGTAAGCACTCAATACTATGGAAACAATCATTTGACATCATTCCAGTAAATCCATCTTTGGGCTATGCAGCTTGTTTTACTGTAATGGTGTTATTTTGGGATTTATTGGCTTCCAGAACTAAGAAAAAGACATAGGAGCACCTTGAGCAACTGCTCGGTTATGGAGAATGTGGAAAAAATCAAATCAAATATCTACAAAATGTGCCAGTCTATTGTTCATTTATTTCTTCCAGTTTTATTCCTATTCTGACAAACTGTTTGATGTGAACTCATCTCATTTTTGTTTTTTGAAAATCACATACAGATTCTTAGACATGAATAAATATCTTCTTGCCAATTTCAATAAAAGAAGTAGAAAAATTGCAGCTCATATACACACATCTGTATCATTCAAGGTACAGTCAAGAGACAGAAACCATACCAATTATTAGAATGGAGAAAATATAGTTGTTATCTAGGTAGAAAGTAGTTAACTAAGTAAATGAAAGGGCAAGAGAGATGCCAAGGAGCTAGCAATTGTAGGTAACATTTAACACCCCGAGAATTGGAGAACAAAGGAAATAAATTGGAATTATTACAGTTTAGGAACTCAGAGGAGGCTGCTAACCTCTGAAGAGAGAACACTGGCAGATTATGCTGGTATCTCTGAGAGGGCAGAATAAATCTGGTCCTGCAATACTGAGAACAACTCCGAGCCAAATTAAGCTGCTGTTGCAGGAAGGAACTAAAGCTGTTGGGATGAAGAAGTAATGTTAGTGTTATGCTCACAGAAATAAGAAAAATTTAGGAAGCACAGGAAAAAGCAAATCCTTTCTTCTTCGTCTAGTATTACAGGCTCCCTGACAAAGCTGAAATGTGGTTTTTAGAATTTTATTTATTTATTTATTTAAGATTTTACTTATTTATTTTTAGACAGAGGAGAAGGGAAGGAGAGAGGGAGAGAAACATCAATGTGTGATTGCCTCTCAAACGCCCCCTACTGGGGAACCTGGCCTGCAACCCAGGCATGTGCCCTGACTGGAAATTGAACTGGTGACCCTTTGGTTTGTAGGCCTGGTGCTGAATCCACTGAGCTGATTTTTAGAATTTTAGAACCAGCATCACAATGCAGAGTACAGAAGAATGGGTTTGAATGTGAGAGATAAAAATTTAATAGGGACATTTCAACAACTTATTCAAATTGTACCTTGGTTAAGCAAGATGGAGATATCAGAAAGGCTGGTGGGCTGCCAGTGAGGGGAGCGTCCTTTTGGTCCTCAGCTTTGTAGGTCCAGAAACTCAACTGTGTCAGAGCACCAAAAACTGACAGAACTCAGGGGGATAGGTCACATGATCCAACTTACAAGGGTCTGATAAATAAACTCAAAGGCCAACGTATTTCAAGTTGGGGTGTCCAACCTGCAGCCCACGGGTCACATATGGCCCAAGACAGCTATGAATGCGGCCCAACACAAAATCTTAAATTTACCTAAAACCTTTTTTTTTTTTTTTTTTGCTCATCAGTTTTTGTGTATTTAATGTGTGGCCCAAGACAACTCTTCTTTTCCAGTGTGGACCAAAGACACCAAAAGTTTAGACACCCTAATGGCTGAGCTAGTATATACATCCTGTCATCTGTAGGAAACATGAATCTGAAGGTAGTTGATGGCATGGAGTGAGAGTAGGAGAGTTAGTTGGATGTACTCCATGGCTCTGTAATAATTGTCTAACACCATTAAAGAGATAAGTTGGGTCAACTGACATCACATCAGCTGGTTAGTGCCTCACCACTTATATGGGGCTGGACAGAGCCCCCCCAAAACTTACTCTTTCATCTTTAATTGGCTCTTGACAGCCTTCTGTTAGTATCTTTTCTTCAGAAAAATATACATAGTTGCAATTTTATTGGTCCTTGGTAGATAGTCTTGGACAAGTTATTGAATGTTTCTGAGTCTTTCCTCTTCTTTAGATGAGGAACAATTGTTCCTGCCATAAGGCTGTTCTAGGGATTAAAAACTAGTCCATATAAATATTCGTACAATGATGCCTAACACAGAGTAAGCTCCCAGAAATTTCACCCCTACCTTTCATCCTGCTTTGATTATATCAAGACTTTCTGCTCTTCTGATATTTTTCTCCTTAAAAAGATAAGTTAAATGGCTGTATAGCACTCCATTCAAAGGATGTTATCATTTTATTTAACCAGTAGCAACTCTTTGGCAGTAAGATTGTTTTTAGTTTTGTGTTATTAAACTTGGTGTTTCATTTCTGGTATCATGCCAGGCCAAGTTCCCAGACAGATACTCCTATTGAAAACAAATTATGCTGAGAACATACTCAAAAGCATCAAAGAGCTTGCAAGGAAATAAAGAATATTCATGCCAAAGACTACTTGAAGGCAGAACCCAAATAAAATACAAAAAATATCATAAAAGCAGCCAGGGATGGAAGTTAGTTTACTTTGAAAAAAAGCAATATATAACGAGCTATTCTCACTAAGGCAACAATGAAAGCAAGAGGCCAGGGAAGTGATACCTTCAATGTGCCACGGTATCTTCATTAGCATTTCCTTCAGTGCTGGTACACTTCTCACAAACTCTCTCTGTGTTTTTTATCTGAAAATGCCTTTATTTTGCTCTCATTCATGAAAGATATTTTCACTGGGTATAGAATTCTAAAATGATAATGCTTTATTTTCTTTGCACATTGATATTTAAACACAAACTCCTATAAATATAGATTTATACTGGAAAGAACATAAGCTCAGAGAGGTCTGAAATAAAAACAAATGAAGGGTTAAAAAGTGGTTAATTATGTGGGTAAATCAAAACAAAAATTGACTATAAAACAACACATATGTCAATCTTTGTAGTATATCTACTTTCTTACTGGAAAATATAACATCTTAAACAATTCGACTGCATTTATCCCCCCAGTGACTTCTATGCAATTGTTTTAAATTGTTTATATTTTAAATTGAGTATGTGATAATAACTTTAAAATTAATATACATGACAACAATTTCATAGAAGACATGAGGGGAATGAATGGAATTAAAGTGTTTTAAGCCCTGGTTGATATGGATCATTTGGCTGGAGCATCATCCCTACATCAAAAGATTGTGGGTTCAATTCCCAGTCAGGTCACAAACCCAGGTTGTGGGTTTGATCCCCAGTCAGGGTGTGTACAAAAAGGCAACCAACTGATGTTTTTCTCTCACATTGAGGTTTCTCTCCCCTCCGCTGGCCCCCGCTTCTTCTCTCTTGAAAACAATGAAAAAATGTCCTTAGATAAGGATAAAAAAAAGTATTTTAAGATTTTGTATTTATAGTGAAAAAAATAAATAACTCAGATGTTCATCAACTGATGAATGGATAAACATTCACCGTAAAACATTCATAAAAAGTAGCATTGGACTG
The DNA here is from genome assembly GCF_021234165.1 of Pteronotus mesoamericanus. NCBI lineage: Eukaryota > Metazoa > Chordata > Mammalia > Chiroptera > Mormoopidae > Pteronotus > Pteronotus mesoamericanus. The sequence goes on from NW_026555186.1 coordinate 29,648,272, forward strand.
GTCAAAAAGTTCATTTGGTTTTTTCTGTAAGATGGCTCTAGTAGAGTTTAGTTGTCTTTAACTCCTTTTGAAACAATTTTGTTAGATTGTATTATGAAAGTTGTCATATCAGTGTACATTTAAAAACTTATCAAAATTGATGAATTTTGTAAAGCAATTTTAATGTTGAAGAAGGAAGAAAATAAGCAATATTCAACAAATAAAAATAAGCAAAGAATAAAGTACTGATATGTGTTATATTATTGATGAAGTTTAAAATGGTATGTTAAGTCAAAGCAGTCAGCCACAAAAGACCACATATTATATAATTTCATTTGTGTAAAATGTCTTAAATAGAAAATCCATAGTGACAGAAGGTAGAGTAAGTTGTCAGGGGCTAGAGGTGATGGGGAGTGATTGTTAAAGAATACAGCATTACTCTTTGGGGTGATGAACACGTTGTAAAACGTATATAGTGGTAATGATTGCACAGCTCTGTGAACAAACTAAATACCATGGAATTATACACTATAAGTGGGTGAATTGTATCTCAATAAAACTGTAATTAGAAAAAAACACAAAAAGATACCATTGGAAAAGGCAATCTCATATACACAGCCTTTCAACTCCCCATTTGGGCACATAAGAATGGTCCTTAGGCCTGGAATACTTCCTAGTAAAAGACAGAGGGCCCACACAGCATGTGCTGGGCTTATCACCTTGTGTGGAAATATCTTTCCCTATTCCAGGTTCAGTGTGTGATCTTTTATTCTGCTCTGATGATGCATCAGTGACCTTAGGTACAACCCTAGCTTTCAGTATTTCATACCCCACTAGGGAGGGGTCGGGGTCCTTTTGCTGTGGCTTGACTCTGTTGTGTTTTCCTTTGCAACTCAATATTAAGTGCATTGCATTGCACTTAGTATTGCAATACTTAGTATTTGCAATACTAAGATGCATTGCGCAGGAGTGTTTTGGACTTCTATTCCTGGTGGCTGGCATTGTGATGATCTTTACTAACTTGCATGTAATTGGATATCCCCCCAGATATTGGCAACCATTACACAGTGCTCTGCTTAACTGTTACCACTCTGTACTTTAAATTGGCAAAGGTGAAAATATCTGACAATTTCAAGTGTGGATGAGGATGTGGTACAACTGAAACTCTCATACACCAAAATCTAAATTAGTAAAATCTCTTTGAAAAACAGTTTAGCAATGTTAGGAAAGTTGAACATACGCTAATCTATAATGTTTTACTTCTTTGATTATACCCAAGAGAAATTCTTGTACATGTGCAGCAGAAAATGTGAATAAGAATGCTTTTTATCAGCCTTGTTCATAATAGCAAAAAAAATAGATAATCAGCCCTGGCTTGTGTGGCTCAGTGGACTGAGCGCCAGCCTGCACACCAAAAGGTCACCAGTTTGATTCCTAGTCAGGGCACATGCCTGGATTACAGGTCAGGTCCACAGTTGGGGGTGTGTGAGAGGCAACCAATCGATGTGTCTCTCACACATTGATGTTTATCTCCCTCCCTTCCCCTCTCTCTAAAAGTAAATACATACAATCTTTTAAAAAATAAATAATCAAATATTCATCAAGGTAGAATAGATTAATATAGCAGTAGAAATGGAAGAACAGAAACCACACCCATCAATAATGAAGAATCTTATAAGCATAATGGAGAGCAAAGGAAGCAAATTATAGAATACAAATAGTGTTTCTGCATTTTTATTAAAATCAAAAGCAGACAAAACTAAACATTTTATTACGTAGAGACACATTCAAAGGTGGTAAAACTCTATGGGAATAACAAAGAAACAATTGTTCAGAGGTTGGGACAGTTATTATTCATGGTGGGTAAAACAGTCATGAAATTGGAAAAGGCATATGGGAGCAATGGTTTTCTTGTTATCCTGGATGGTAGCTACATAGGTGCTTACTTTATTACACTTCTTTAAAATAAACTCCATGTTTTTTGTATGCTTTTGTATTGGTATATAAGGTGTATTTCACAATAAAACAAAGTTAAGTGAATTTCCTGGTATATAAATTTTTGCATATGTCTGATTATTTCATTAAGCTAATTTCCTGGAAGTTGAATCACTGGGTCAAAAGACAGTAATATACTCAAGGGTTTTATTATCTGCCACCAAATTACCACCCAGAGGCTGCGCCAGTTTGTCTTCCCACAAAGTGGTACATCAGAGCCCTTGGCTACGCTGCTTGAGGAAGTTGTTACCCTTGCCCTGCCCACACTGCCATCTCCTAACCCCTCCTTCACCCCTTGTATACTGGTTTCTAACCCAACTCTCTTTTAGGTTATTGATATCCTCATATTTATGAAATTTAATGGCTATTTTTCTCCTTGAATGATGTAGGAGTTTAATAGACCTAAAGACTTTTCCAGGTGGCTAATATCATTCATCATGTGATGCTTTGTTTTTTAATTCTTAGGTTGTCATTTGGCTCCCAGTTCTTAGAGAATCAGCCTACAGTTTCCTATGAACCATCTCACTTCCCAAGAAGAAAAATAGTTTTCAAACAGCAGATAGAATTCTCCTCATTTATCATCATCATGATGAATAATCATCATTATTACTCATTAGTCAGCTTCATGGAGGTTGGAAAAGTCCACTGACTGACATTTCTAAGTACTGTTGTAGCTAGTCTGTACAGGTGGGCCCTGATACTCCAGGACTCCTGGTGTTCACACCTTGTACAGTCCCTGTCCGTGTGGAATCTGAGCTGGCTCTACAACTTGTTTTAATCAAAAGATGTAGCAGAAATGCTATTGTGCCAGTTCCAGCAATAAGCCTTAAGAAGTCCTGGCAGTCTCTGTTTTTGTCCTGTTGGGATTCCTAGCCACCGTGTAAGAAGTTTAGCCACTCTGGTGGAAAAACCACACAGGGACACCATGTGGAGAGGCCACATGGACAGGGAGAAGCCTTGGGACTACATGGGAGAGGGAAGCCTGGCCATCCCAGCGTCCAAATGAGTCAGCCTTTCAGCCATCCCTGCCAAAGCACCAGACATGTGAGTGAAGCTATTTTGGACTCCCCAGGCCTAGCCACCATCTGACTGCAACTACATGAGAAACTGCAAGAAAGACCAACAGAACAACCACCCATTTGAAACCAGTTAACTTGTAGAATTACTAGAGTTGATAAGAAATTGCTGTTTTAAGCCACTAAGTTCTGGGGTGGTTTGTTACACAAGCTAATAGAAACAAATTCCTTTCTATGTTGTCCTTCATATTTAACTGGTGAGCTAGGACAAAGCTTTTGTTGGATCTAAAGTAAAGCTTGACATTCTATGGTCTTAATTAAGTACACCACTCTGCAAAACAAGGGAGATGTTCTAGAAAACAACAGTGAGAGTTTAGATTATATAAGGAGGTAATATTTGAGCTAAAACCTAAAATATGCAGAAGATCCAGATATGTGGTGAGCTAGAGGAAGGGCACCTGAGAAACAAGTGAGAAGACCATGAGATAAGAGAAAGCTTAGTGTGCTCTTGGAACTGAGAGAAGAACTAGGCCTAGGAGCAAAAACACAGAGGCAGGGGAGTCCAGTTGTGTTGGTTCCCATACAGGAAAGCCTGAACCTTCAATACCTAATTCTGTTTTGAGATTAGTCTGTGACAGTAATCTTTCCACTCTTACAAAAAAAGACAAAGGTGGGGGTATTTGAGAAATTCAACTAACATGATGAAAGATATAAATTAGAAAAGCCAAGGTAAACCTATTTCTCAACTGGGCTCCGTTCTGTTATGTCTTCTATCCCATGTCAATAATATATGTCTTAATAGGCCCCTTATCCTTTATATTAATCAGGAAAAAGCACAAGAAATGAGAACTCCTCTAGGTATTAAAGCATCAAAGGATTTAATGCAGGGGATTGGGTGCTTACAAAAATCATTGAAAGTGCCCTGGCTGGTGTGGTTCAGAGGATTGAGCACTGCCCTGTGAACCAACGGGTCACAGGTTCAATTCTCAATCAGGGCACATGCCTGGGTTGCAGGCCAGATCCCCAGTAGGGGGCGTGCGAGAGCCAACCACACATTGATGTTTCTCTACCTCTCTTCCTCCCTTCCCCTCTCTAAAAATAAATAAATATAATCTTTAAAAAAAAATCATCGGAAGCAACCAACATGTCCTTCAGTAGGTGAATGAATAAACTGTGGTACATCCATACAACAGACAATTATTTAGCACTAAAAAGAAATGAGCCATCAAGCCATGAACAGACATGAAGGAAACTTAAATGGATATTATAAGTGAAAGAAGTCATTCTCCAAAGACCCCAACTCCATTCTGGAAAAGGAAGAACTTTGGAGATAATAAAAGATTAATAGTTGCTGGGGTTCTGGGGGAAGGAAGGATGAATAAGAGAAGCATAAACAAATTTTAGGGCAATGAAAGTATTCTGTATGATACTATTGTGATGGAAAATGTCATTATGTATTTGTCAAAACCTGTAGAATGTACAACACCAAGAGTGAGCCCTAATGTAAACTATAGGCTCTGGGAGACAATAATCTGTAAAAATAGGGTTTTTGATTGTAGCAAATATACCACACTGGTACTGGAAGGTTGATAGCAGGGGAAGCTGTGCATTGGTGGTGGGTGGGGGGAAATAAATTGGAACTATCTGAACTTTCCCACAGTTTTGCTGTGAACCTAAAACTGCTCTAAAAAAAAATAAAGTCTATTGCAAAACAAAACAAAAATTATTAAATGTTAGAAAGCAGGTATCAGGCTGAGCCTCCAGAAATGACTACCAAAAGAACACTGCTAACAAACAAACAAAACACCAGAACACTGCTTCACCTCTTCTGTCACTGCCAGGAAGGTGGGAAATCAGGGAGCCACTACAGGACTATCCAGAACATAGCACTGTAGCTGTGGTTCAGAGATCAGGAAGCTGCCACCCTACCACTCTTAAAGCTTGTCCAGCTCTTGAAGTTGGAGAATGAACACTCTGCAATGCTGCTGCATAAAAACCCAAGGTTTCTGTAACCTCAGTTGCCAGTAAAAAACATCTAAAACCAGCAGGAGGATGGCCTCTGCCCCATATCTGGCCTCCACATCTCTCACTAATGCACCTAATGGGCAAAACTTAATTTGCATACAGAATGACAGCTTCCAAAGAGTCCAGAAAATGTGGTGTGTAGCTTCCCAGCCTCTACGGTTCAGAAAAGCACAGAGGAAGGAAAAACGGACAGCCAAGGCCCACCCACTACACCCAAGATACTCTTCATTGACCTGGCCGTCCACATCCCAGCCCCTGGGGTGCACGAGGAACAAAGTTGCTCTACCAAGGCTTCCATTACCACCATATTCTATGCATCCATCAAGAGATTTCTCAGGAGGTAAAGGTAGAAACCTTCTCCCACCTCTGGGCAAATGCACCCTCCCTTGTCAGGCCAGCCCTCTCACTCACAACTCTCCCATTCATGTTGTGGCAGCCGTGAGAATGCACCGCACAGACCTCCAATGACAGGGAGTTAATTGGCCAAGATTCCAAATGCTGTGCTGTGAACCCATCATCATGTTTGCATCGAACCCACGCTACCCAGCTTCTCAGAGCCCGCCCCCAGCCAATGACTGAGTGCAGCAGAGATGCCAAGGGAGCCTGTTCCTGGGAGACACAGGGCTCCTCTGATGGCTAGCTTTGGCTCGAGGACTCCCTGACAGCCTTTCCCAAACCTGCATACACTGCAGGGAAGCCTAGGATGCTTTCACTCAAGCTTCCTTCCCTCACTCCTTCACTAAGGGGTCAAACATGCATCACATGTTTGTGTGGTTCTCTCAGCCTTCTCCTGTTCCTTCTTATGTTCTCACAGGCATTTCCTCTAATGAAATCCTTGCACTTTCAGTACCACTTTGGTGTCTGCTTCCTGGAAAACCTGAATTAACACAGATGCCTTGCTCATTTCTGACTCAAGATTTTGTTTTCTGCTCCTGCAATGAATGTCCTGCCACATCTTTTTCACCTACTCAAGTCCTACCCATTTTGCAGACACAGTGACAATCACACCTCTTCCATGAAGTCTTCCCTGCCTCCCAGTGTTTACATGGACCATGGACCTGTCCTCATTCACCCAGATTCACATATTTTTGCAGGTCCTGTATTGTCTTCTGTTTTAAGTATGGTGAGCATATATTTGGCTCCGCTACTGTATGTGGGCAAAGAGTAAGTCAACACTTCCTTATTAATCTCCAAAGAGCTTTTTAATGGGAAAGGAGACAGAACACAGTAGATCTATTCAAGTTTAAAATGATTGGTTAGTTTGTAAGTTAAAAATGGAAAATTCTATCAAAAATAGATTCCCTTTTCCAACTTATAAACTGACTAAGATTTTAAGGAGCATTGGTAAATGTGACCCCTTATTAACCTTTGGTATATAAAATGACAAACTTACTTGAAACTAATTTGGCAATGTGCAACAGCAGCCCAAAAATGTACCTATTCTTCAACTCAGCCATTCCATTTTCAGGAATATATTCCAAGGGAATTTTTAAGTTACAAAGATATCAGTATAGCAGACAGGAAGCCAAAGCAGTATAAGTGAGCATTTATATAGAGAAAACAGACCCTTGAGGTATACGTCAAACAAAAGTAAGCTTACTTTTGTTTTGTAAGCTCTCCTCTCCCTCCTTCTTCTCTATTTTACCTTTTGTCCTCCTCCTTCTCCTCTCCTCCCTCTCTTTACTCCTCCTCTCCCTGCTAACTAATCCCTCAGGCCATCAGACATCAGGTGGGAAGCCCAGTTTTGGACATGGTTAATGTTCTTTGCCTTAAAGTTCTTTGCCATAAACAGATATCTAGCCAATCTGGTGATGTTGCAAGGCTTCTGTTTGAAAGAGGTCTTGACTGGGTCTGCTCTTTTATTTTAAAGTTTTTTTAAAAAACGATTTATTTATTTATTTATTTTTAGAGAGAGGGAAAGGGAGGGAGAAAGAGAGGGAGAGAAACATCCATGTGTGGTTGCTTTTTGTGCGCCCCCTATTGGGGACCTGGCCTGCAACCAAAGCATGTGCCCTGAGTGGGAATTGAACACTGACCCCCTGGTTCTCAGGCCAGCACTCAATCCACTGAGCCACACCAACCAAGGTTGGACCTAATCTTAAAAGTGCATAAGTGGACATCAAATGTAAACTCCTTGGTCCCATAGGTCAAGCTCAGTTAAGATGAGGTTGCTCCATTGCTGGCACAGCAAGAATTCCAGGGCCCAGATCCCAGACATCAGCCATGATGACATGTATTAATGCTTTACACGGTGCTATAGGTATGAGCTGGCACCAGGCTCTTCTGGGCTTTTTAGACCTAGTCATAAGGTGCATACTGTCACAGTAAGTGGCAGAGCTGTCCTCAAGCCCAGATCTTTACCTTCAGGCTCAGGTTACATCAACTCAGGTCAGGCAAGGAACCTCATAATCAAGATTGGGCCTCTTGCTTATTTGTTGAAAAATGCAGCAGTTTTCTTAAACCTTTACCTCAGATCAATGCTTGTTTATAGATTTTGTACGTTTTTTCCTGAGAGCCTGAACAACAAGCAGATCTTGTCATTATATGGATTTTCCTCTGCTATAATATTTTGATAGGACAATTAAAATGATGCCTAATATTTTCTAATATAATTTCTAGTTTACATTATTTCACACTTCTATCTACTTTATTTTTATTTTATAAACTTTTAGCCCACTTTATACATCGCTGGATAGTGTTTTTAAATTTTTTTTCTTTAATTGCTTTAAAAAATTTAGGGATTTTTCATATATGTAATCTCATCTGATTATCACAACGAACTGAGTTAAAGTAAGTTTATTTACTCCCATTTGAAAATGAAGAAACTGAGTCACAGAGAACTTAAGTTGAGTTGCTCAAGGTCACAGCTAATTGGTAACAGAACAAGAACTAGAATCCTGTTTTCGATTCTCCCTCCAAGCTTCTCTTCCACTGGACCAGACTAGACAATAATGTATGGATTTAAGTAAACAAGTTCAATTCCTGGTCCTGCTTTCATTTTCTGAACTGGCTGAGACAGATTGGACTATAGAGGCCATGATCATAGACTCGATGATGACTGCAGAGTGTTGTGTTTTTGTTTTTGTTTTTGTTTTTGTTTTAAATAGGAGCTTCTAGAAGGGCAAAGAAAACCTAGGTTCTCCCAAGTTGCCAGGAGCAACTATCACACACACAGTATTCCACAAGGGTGGGCAAAAGCAGGGGGAAGAGCAAAAGGAAGCCAGCCCATCTGAGCTGCTGCCCACTCTTCCGGCCCTGGAAGTATACATATTACCTCCTCATTGCACAAAGCTTCAGAAGGCTGCAGACCCAAACTGCCCACAGGCAAGGCAGACGTTTGATGAGAGAGAGTGGGAGCCTCCCTGTACCTGAGGTTACTTTTCACGTTCTTCTGTATTTATAGTATGTGTACCGCATCCAAGTCAATAACAGCCCTGTGGGGTATAAATGTTAAGTCCAAAGGAAAATTATGCTGAATGGAGAACTAACTTCTAGGACCTGTAGCCTCATAAACTGGAACTCTACTGGGTACAATGATACCACCAGGAATTATTCTACTCCACAATACTTTATTTAAAATAAATCGCATGAAATTATCTGTTTTCAAATAAAGAACAGCAACTTTTAATTCAACTAAAATTGTGCTGAAGTCTTCGAATAAGCATTTGATGTTATGGTTAACTGGCTCACAACCCCAGGTTCTGAAAATACAAATATGGGTAGCTCAGAATAAAATACACTAGGTTCACATTGAAAGAAATCATTATTTGAAGAATTCAGTTCTCCATAGATGAAAAGGAAACATCACCTCTCAGCAGCAGAACATGTTGGCCAAGCTATTTTTCTAGTTCTCTGAGCTATTTATGCAGGGAGTCACACAGGGAATTTCCCTTTGATCAACAGGATGGATCCGTCAGACATCTGGCTGGGGTCAGGTTGTGGCCAAGGGACAGAAATTTACTGTGCAAAACACTCGTGCGTGCAGGGGTTGAATATATGACTTGGAAATATAAAATAAGGATAAATGTATTTCAAGGTATAATTTATATTTTATTTATGATTTTGCTCTAATTTTAAAATAAATTAGTAATTAGAGTTTCCCATCCTCAAGCAGCTATACATTCAGAACAAAATCCTTTGGCCACCGTTAGTTCATGGGCTCCCAGGGCAAAAGTCAGGATGCTTTGTTATTTTCAGTCGGGAGGGAATGCTACTACAGGAATGCATATGGATGGTAAAGGCAAACCAGGTAAGTATGTCTGGATTGTGCAAGGGGACTTGGTATCATTGTGATTAAAAAATACATTCTGTGCATTTCCTTATAACCATACTCCATGCTGTCTCCTATAATTACCAGTATACAAAGTGGGGGAACTCTTTACTATTGCAGCTATGTCATCTCTATCTTTAGCCATCATTTTATCCAGTCATTTAACAATAATTTGTAAACACAACTGTGGGTCAGGCATTGGGCTAGGTGGGCAAAGAGAGAGCAAAGAGCAAGACAGATCATAGCCCTCTCCTTTATGTAACTTTGAGTCAAACTTTATTTTTCAAGGGGTTTTGGTTTTCTATCCTGGATATGAAAATAATAAATGATCCTTGTAGAATATTGAAGTAATAATATTACCTAACATTAATTGAGCACTGAATGTGCTAAACCCTCAATACATTACCTTATTTAATCCTTACAATAACCCTTGTAAAGGTCCTAATTCTACTATCCCCATTTTACAGATGAAAAAACTGACCAAGGATCAGTGAGTATGAGCTCAGGGTCTAGAACATAATCTAACTTCAGAACCCAAGTTTTTAAACATTTAGCTTTATGACAGTTATCTCCAAAATGGGGCCTTCTTTCTGGGACAGATGTAGGAGCACCAACCCACGGGGATACAGAGGGAAATGTTAGAAATTCTCTATAGATTTATACCTAAATTGAATGTATTGATTGACAGCGGTGACAACTGTTGGCACATATTTCAGCTGATAAAAGCAAAGAAAGAAAATGTGGGAGACAGACCTCAGGAAAGAGGGGAGTTGGGAGTTGCAGAGCTGAGGAATTTAGTCAACTTTCTAGTTAATTCAGTCCCAGTATATTGTTATGTATCGTACTAACTGGTATATGGATCATAACAGTTAGATTTATTGTTATATATTTAGTTTTAACTAAATTACCTCTCAAATTAGTCAAATAGATTTTTAAAATTTGCAAACAGTTCTCAAATTTAAGGTAACACTAATCATTCAAGCACATGCGAATAAGAGAAAATGGTGGGCCTGACACTTCTGCAACAACAAAAGCTATTTGCTAAGAGAAAACACAACAATTATCATATTGGATTGACATTCAATAATATTGTTCTTAATAAAATGTAATTAATAATAATTTTATTGAAAGCTAAAAGTTTTTGTATTATTAATAGGGGTAAATAAAATAAATTTATTTTAAAGTGGTGTTTCTTTCATCTTTCCATATCCTTTAATCGATTACACATGAGTTTTATAATATAACATACTAAATTAGTGCATATAATTTATGAATGAATAAATATATATATATATATAGTGGGAGTATATGCTCAAAATTTTTTGTGAGGTCAAAAAATTTCAGAAGCAAGAAAGGAATTCTACTTTTAAAAAAATCCTCAGGTAGGATATGTTTGTTGATTTTAGAGAAAGAGGAAGGGAGAGAGAGAGAGACATTGTTGTATGAGAGACACGTTGATCAGTTGCCTTTCCTGTATGTCCTGACCAGAGATCGAACCTGCAACTAGGTATGTGCCCTGATCAGGAATTGAAGCTGCAGACTTTTGGTGCATTGGATGACGCTACAACCAAATGAGCCACCTGGTCAGGGTGGAAAGGAATTCAATTCAAAAATACTGTAATGAATAGCTTTGTGAGTATGTGAGCAAACTGTTTGTTTCTATAGAATGCTACTAAGTAGAGGCATAATTGGATCAAAGGGTATGAACATTTTTGAGGCTTTTGATAAAAATGGCCAAATTACTTTCCAGAAAGTATTGTATTAATTTGTACTAATAAGGGCAATACAGGAGAATTACTTTATTTCCCCTACTGTAGCCTTGCCCATTTTGAGTATTATTAAAGTTTTTATAATCGTTATACTTTCACAGCAGAAAAATAACCTTTCTCTTTCAAGGTTCTTTTTTGGGTATAACGTAATGAACCCCAACACTTCCATGACTGCTGAATGTTCCATTCTCAGGAGTACACGAGGTATGTTAGCCAGTGCATTTGGACAGTGTTGGGAAAGTATTTATTTACTCAAACTAGGTATTAGTGTGATCCAAGAACAAATTATGAGAAGGGAAACCAAAAACTTTTTCCTTTTTGTAATTAGCAATATATATTTCTCACAACACAGGAAAATGAGTAATAGACATCATTTAAAATGTAATTATAGGGTATACATGTACAAAAGCATAAAGTGGTCCCCTTTCTTCCCTTATAACTCAAATGGATCATAGACTAAAATGTAAGACCTGAAACTATAAACCTCTTAGAAGAAAACCTAGGAGTAGGTCTTTGTGGCCTTGAGTTAGGCAAAGCCTTCTTAGATAAGACATCGAAAGTACAAATGACAAAAGAAAAAATAAATTGGACTTCATCAAAACTAAAAACTTTAGCGCTTCAAAAAACACCATCAAGAAAGTAAAAAAACCAACCCACAAAGGGTATTTGCAAATTGTATATCTGATTTATATCCAGAATATATAACGAACTCTTACAACTAAATAATAAAAAAAACAAATAAACCAATTTAGGAGTGAGCAAAGAAAGGATCTGAATTAGGCATTTCTCTGAAGACATATATATAGAGAGAGAGAGACATGTGGCTAAGAAGTATATGAAAAGATGCTTAACCTCATTAGTCATTAGGGAAATGCAAATCAAAACCACAATGAGATAATACTTCACACCTACTAGAATGGTTATAATAAAAAAAGATACAAATGAGTGCTGGTGAGGATGTGGAACAGTTGGAACACTTATATGTAATGTAAATATGAATGTAAAATGGTACAACTACTTTGTAAAACAGTTTGGTAGTTCCTCATAATGTTAAATATAAAGTTACCTTATGACCTACCAATTCTACTCCTAAGTATATACCCAAGAGAAACAAGCAAACAAATAAAAAACATAAAAAATTGTCCACACAAAAACGTGTACGTAGATCTTCATAGCAGCCAAATGTTCAGAGTAGCCGAAAAGCGAGAACAACACAAATGTCCATCATCTGATGGGTGGGTAAATAAAATGTAATATATTCATATAATGTAGTATTATTTGACAATAAAAAGGAATAAAGTACTGATAAATGCTATGATATAGATGAACCTTAAGTACATATACTAAGAGCAAGAAGTCAGTCACAAAGAAACCACACATTGTATGATTCCATTTATATGGAATACCCAGAATAAGCAAATCTACAGAGACAGAAAATAGATTAGTGGTTGCTCAGGGCTGCCGGAGGGGGCGGTGAGTATGGAGAGTGACTACTAATTAGTATAAGGTCTTTTGTGAGGTATGCAAATATTCTAAAATTGATTGTGGTAATGGTTGCACAATTCTGTGAAGAGACTAAAAACCATGATATTGTATGCTTTAAATGGGTGAATTGTAGGATACATGAACTATGTGTCAATAAAGTTGTTAAAAATATATAGGAATAATACAAAGAACTTCTGTGTACTAGATACTATCTTCTTTGTATTCTACCATTGTTAATATTTGATTTTTTATTTGAAAAAAAGTATTGCTATTTTTGGAAGCAAGCTTTTATCTATTATGTTCAGCCTCTGCCAATTATGAAGTGCCAATATTAATAAAAATTAATTATGTTACCTACTTTGAGTAGCTACCATTAGACAGTGCTCAAGATCAGATGGGCCTTATTCCTGTCCTCTGTGTGAAACATAACTTTCTGGGCAGAGCCAGCTTTTTCTTACTCAGAATAGGAAGGCGCAGACATATTCAATTTTAGTAAAATAATCTTACAGACTATCTGTGGGGACCTTTTTGATGTGAAATTAAATTGTGGCACAGACAGAGATTTTATTACATTTACATGGACCCATAAAATAACTTTTATGGTTCCCAGTGGTGCAAATCCTCCTTAATTTTGTTAATTATTTCCCCCCAGTTATCCTTAGCCATGTCTGCTAATTCAGTATTGATCTTGATACTAAGATATGTTATGATCTTAGAAATACACTTGAGTCCCCACTGATGAAAAGAACTAAGAAAGCAGATCTTACCTGAGGTAATGTTTTGGATAGATTCCAATTAATGTTATAATTGAGGATGACAATGTCCTTCTCCCCTTAATGTTCTGACTTGCTGCTCAGAGCCGGGCTCAAAACCCAGACCAGGGCGTTAGGGTCTGTCCCGGAAAAATCTGAGAAGGAGGTGGCATTCATCTTTGGTTTGCCTCCTATGTTTGGGTGCGCCCGCCTTCTCTTGATATGCATACGCTCCCACCACCATGTCAAGGTCTTCAGGCGGAACCTGGAAAATATTCTGTAATTCTGGTTGTTTCTACTCTTTTATGTTTTAATCCTTCCTGGTTAACCTACTCACATTTTAATTAGAATTTTCTGAAGAAAGTGTCTTAAATTAGCTGTTCTTAAGTGCACTGCTCAGTAAGTAATTTGTTACTATTGATAGTTATATTACTGATGTTTTTAAGTAATTTGCTTTAAAAAAAATTAAGTGAGAACATATCAAGGTTACCGTCTCACTCTCTTGCCTCTAGATTTGAGTGGGGGAGGGTACAGTTACTACTAACATAGTAGGAGTTAGTAGAGTGGGAATTCTCTGTCCAGCAGGAGTGGTGACTGATTGCTTGCTGATGGAACTTACTAGTTGGTTCACTTTACTGTACCAAGCATTTATTGATGCCTACTATGTACAAATCATTAACCTGAAATTTGTTGTGTTTTCAAACTAAAACTTCAATGTACCTTCAATTTCTGGGTCATCCAGTTCTATTTTACGATACAGAATTATATAAGGTAGGCCTCTTGTGAATCTTAATTCTTTCATTAACTTACTTCATTTAACTTATTAGATACCCATTTATAGCTTTGTAAAATGTACTGCACTTAAAAGTAATAACTTCAGCTCTTTAAAATATTTCAGAATTCATTCTTTTCATTAATATCGAACTAATTTCTCCTTCCCTCTGTCTATTATTTTGAAATACTGTAGTTATGCTACTTAGGTTCTTTTGTCTTCCTTCTTTCTTTATTGTATTATAAGTTCCCAAAGGGTATCCAGTGGTATAACTTGGAACACACGCTGGATTCACAGTTTCAAACTCTGGTTGATGATGGTAGCAATTAACCTGCTTAATATTCCCTCTTCTCCCCCTAATTACAAGAAGAATTCAGTGGTGTGTGTGTGTGTATGTGAGGCGGGTGGGGGGTGGGGGGAGAGAGAGAGAGAGAGAGAGATGGAATGGGGTATGTTGCCCTAAAAGAAGCCAAACCCAAGGTGTTTTCTGATGTTGCCTTTAGCCTCACTAGTTTCACTCTTCCCTCCTGGGTGATAGCATCTGGTCTCCCCCCAGGGGGCCTCCATAGGGACAGCTGGAACAGTGTGGAGCTGGCTGGGCCTTTCTCTCTCCATTTGGCCTTTTTACATGGCTGGCTTAGCTGCCTCACAATTCTTGGAGTAACTGGACTTCTTACATGGGAAATGGCTTCTAATAGGGAGGAAATAGAAGCTGCTAGTTCTTCTAGAGGCTAAGGGTGGACTTACCACAAAAACACTTCCATCAAAGCATTTTACAAGGCTAGCCCAGATTCAAAGGGGGAAGAAATAGACTCCATTTCTTGATATGAAGATTGCCATCCATGTAAAGGGGGAGAAAGGAAGTGGGAGCAGATAGCTTGCACATAGTACAAAGTTCAAATAGTACAATGAGGTACATAGTGTGAAGTAAGTTTTTTTACACCCCTGCCCCTGAGATACCAGGTGAAACCACTGTTATGCTTTGTCATGGATACATATATCTGATGAATATTTAGCTGTTTCTGATATCTTTTGGTGACCATACCACTTCAGTAAACATAACTCTGTGTATGTGTGTGTGTGTGTGTGTGTATTTCAAAGATATGAGTTTGTCAGAAAGAAAAAATGCCAATAAGAATAACTACTAGGTTAAATAATATTTGCATGTACAATATTATTAGATCAATAAATAATGTTATTAGGTCAGTAAAGGTGGTGGGAGGGACCTCTAAGTCAATGATTCTCCAGTGGGGCCGGGGGCGTGTGAGTGTAAAAAGCTTTGTCTACCATACGTGACCCCGCCTCACCTGGAGGAGATTCTGGTCCAGCCACCAGTGTTTACAGTAATATTTCCCTTGTCTCGCTTGTTGAGCACCATTGTTCCAGAGCAACTGCCTCTTTTGGCAGATAAGCATCCTGTGGGTCTGACTGCCTGACTCACTTGTGGGTGCCACATCACACTGTGAATGAATTGGTCTTCTCCCAAGTCTCCCAGAAAATGAGCAGTCACTGCAGGATCACACTTTTGCCCAAAGGGTGTCCTGTGAACCACTAGACCCCAAAGAGCTTCCTCTCTCTGCAGCAGAAAAGAATTCTGTCATCAAGCATGTCTGGGGACACTGCATCTTACCTATTATCAGCAAGTCACACTCCCCCACCGGCAATCAACAAGAGCAAGCAGACTTAGGAACTCGATCCCAAGAAACCTGTTTAACATTGTTTAAATGAAAGAATGGATTTAACCACCTGCTCCCTCCCTGCTCTACTTTGACCACAGCACTCAGTTTTCGTGATACCTATTTCTCTAATCGCCTATGGCGCAATGTGTTCTGAGAAGCATTCTTTGGGAAACAGTGGTGTAGAAGACAGGGAAATGGGTTCTGCACCCAACCAACTCTACAATCTGGACCAAGTCAAAAACCACTCTGGGGCCCGGGCAGGGGAATTGCCCATGGTGTTGTGTTGTTTTTTTGTCCTTCCAACACAAACAAGCTCCTCCTTCAGTTTCTTTCACTGAGGAAAAGACACCATGTGGCTGACAGGGGACACCAAAGTGTGATCTGGGTTTTTTTATTTTTATTTTTTATTTTTTGTTTTTGGAATTCTTATTAGTTACTTCTTCAGGTCATGTATGCTAGTGGCTGTGGAAATGAGAGCTCTGGTTGGGCTTTTTGTTCAAGTTTTTTTTGTTTCTGCCCCCATCACTATGACCACCCCTTCCGAATTCATCCCCACTTTTAAATAAGAAAAAACGCTGCAAATTTGGGCAGGACCCAGACTAACCTCAGACAAGTACATAGCAGGAGATGAATACATCTAACTGTATCTTTGCCACTTCTTTTCTGGATAAGCCATAAACAAATTTTGTGCTCAGGGAAAAATGATCTGATATTCCTATAGCAAATGCATATAGTCTTTACAAATGAGAACAGATCTTCAAGCCCGGTGTAGTGTGATTTGTTTTTGAATCTTTACTGCCTCCAACTGAGATGTTTTACATATATTAATCTAAAGACAATGAATCCTGAGCTGGTTTCGTGAGTGTAAGTTATTCCAGCCCTGAAATGAAGGGGCTGCTATGTGTCAGAACACACAGATGCACAGGCAACCAAGAGCTATCGAGCTAAATATCTTTTTTTATTAATTGGAGCTTCAGAGGTAAAATCTCCTTCTCAGGGACATCAAGGTGATTTGTGACACTCTCTACACACCTTTAGATTTGCAAACCAATGAGTACATCACACCAATCTCTCGTTTTCTCATCAGTGGCAGACATAAAACACAGGTAATCTTCATTTTACTCAGATGTTTCAATTAACTGTGAAAACCCCTTGGCTTATATTATATAGCATATGTGAGTATTTCATTTTATTTCATTTTAAGCATCAACTGGAACACAAGCTTAAAATATTGTTACATTTCTTTTAGAAATTGATACAATTAAGTGGTTGAGCTAACTGTTCTAAAGTCAAAAGTAATGAACTATAAGGACACCTGAGATCTACCTTTTAGCTGCTTTCCCAGGTATTAGATGCATGATTTACAAAGGCAAGACCTGTTTTTATGCTTGCCAAGAACATGGGGGCCTGAAATGGGAAATCCAAACACATTTCTTTACTAAAATTCACCTCTTTGCATACATTGTTTTAAGTACGAGTTCCTTGTCTTTTTTTTTTTTTTTAATTTTTATCCTTAGCCCATTCAGGGAAGTGCAGCCATTTGGTGAATTTTTGTAAGGTAATCTGCAAGATATTTACAATCTTTTAAAAATATTATTTTCAAAGTAATTTTAAGATATAAGATTTTTCAGTATCCCAAACAGTGGGTGTTAAATAGTGGTTCTGATTAGATCCAGCTCTTAGAGCTCTTCTAAAATCAACTGTGACAGAGCAGTGAGAGGTGCCACCTCCCCTTGCTATCATTATGAAGATGTAATTCTGTTACAATTATTTAATCCCAAAGGCATTATTACACCTGTTCAGCAGTTTTCAACTATTCACTAAAATGATGTACAACTCCACTGTGATAAATCTCAGGGTGATTTTTTTATTAAAGTTTCTTTAAAAGTATTATGGATGGAGGCTGATAAATTTAAATAAATGTTTGGGGAAACTACATAAATAATTTTATGAGGAATGTGTTGTCTCGGATGTCTGAACTGTGCATAACCTTTCACGTGTCTGAACTGTGCATAACCTTCAGACATGATCACAGAATTTTAAAAAATCACTGAAGTTATATAGATCAGATTAAAGGATAATAGATTCATAGAACATTTGCACTGGAAGGGAGCTTAAAGAACATCTACTTCAGTGGCTTTCAAACTTTGGCATGAATTTTGAGATTCACCTGCAGGGCTTGTTAAAACAGATTTCTGGGCCCCACGCTGAGAGGCCCTGATTCTATGAGTCTGGGTGGGGCTTGAAATTTTGCATTTCTTACAAATTCCCAGGTAATGTTGATGCTGCTGGTCCAGGGACGCTACTTTGAGAATTAGTCCAATTCACTTGATGAACAAGGAGGCCAAGGCCTGGAACTTACACTGACTCCTCTACCAATTGGGGAAACACACCTAACCACGCATGGCTGGGGCATGGACAAGACGGTTCCCTACAGTCATGGTAACAAGTCATGGTTGGCAGTCTGGCACCGGCAACCTCGGAACAGTGAGAGAATGGAGTGTCAAAGACACACATAGCGCACAGCAAAGGAACTAAAAACTTGAAGTCGGATATTGTTTAAAGATAGTAAGCGATCACTATGGTGGGCGGGAAGTAACATGGAGTATTAGAAGTAACCACTAGGAAGTTCAAGAGTATCTCAAAGACAATGTAAGCACTCCCTCCCCCCCCAACAAAATCTGCTCTCATTTCAGGAAACCATATCCTATCTACCTAGGACCTCAAGAGGCGGATCTGGAAGTCAACCCATTTTCTGTTTTTCCCCCATCCCCCCCATCCAATCCATCAGCAATTCAGTCATTTCCCTCCCAAATACATCGCAAATCCATCCACTTCCCTATGTTCACAACCCCTCCGTTAAGTCGCTGTTGTCTCCTTCACCCTTGGCCCACTGTGATTCACTCCTCGTCCTCCTGCAGATGCAGTCTTCCTTTCACACTCAATTCAAGCACACCCCTTCCGTGCTAAAAACTCTCCAATAGTTTTCTATTACAGTTGGAATAATACTCATCTCTTTATCACGGTGTACAAGGCCCTACCTGATCTGGCCTCTGCTTAACTCTCTGACTGCAACTCCCGACTCTCACTGCCCTCTATGAACTCCAGTCACAATCCCGGTTCTGTCCTGAGGACATACGTGAATGAGGGCCTTTGCACTAACTATTCTTGCTTCATAAAATGTCCTTTGTTAGCATGATCATAGCTTAAATGTCACCTAGTCAAAGACCTCTTTGTGACCACCCAGTTTAATGTAGTCCCAGAGAGAGACTTATGTCTCTTTGATAAATTAATCCATTTAATTTTCCTTTTGGCACTCATCAATGTCTAAAATTATATCTTTTATTGGTCTACTTTTTAATTGTTTATTCTCTTCTACCAGATATAAGCATCAGGAAATAAATCTAAGTTTTACTATTTATCTGGTTCATTGCCATCTCCCCAGTGTTAGTATAGTCATATAGCACTCAGTAAAGTTTCCTGAATGAACAACAGCACTCTAGCGACACAGGCAGGACTTCCTCCCTGGAAACTACACCAGCAAGAAGGCAGAGTCTAGACTCAACTAAAAGGAGAGATAACCATTCACTAGACCTGAAGGACTAGGTGAGATATGGGACTCAGGAACAAGACAGAAATCCTGTTAGCAAGACTGAATTCAAAACTGCGTCAACAGTTAGAAGAACTTGGTGCTGAGGCGAGAGAGCCAATCTGCCCAAAGTCAGTTCACTGAGAGTCAAATTACTTGTGTTTTTCCCCCCAGCCATTTTAGATTGACTCAATTCTGTCATCATAGCTGGCTGCTGCAGGAGTTGGGGTTGGAGAGCACCAAGGGAGAGGTATAAGGAGAACTTACTTTAAGACATTTATGAAATCTGCCTTGGACAGTGTAGCTCAGTTGGTTTGAGTGTCAACCCATAAACCAAAAGGTCATGGGTTTGATACCTGGTCAGGGCACATCCCTAGGTTGTGGGTTTGGTCCCCAGCTGGGGCATGTGCTAGAGGCAAACAGATCAATGTTTCTCTTTGGCATTAATGTTTCTTTTCCTCTCTTTCTCTCTCCCTTCCTATCTCTCTAAAATAATAAGCATATCCTCAGGTGAGGATTAAAAAACATTTATAAAATATGAAGGATTTAATTAATATATTATACATTGCCTTATTTGTTAATAAGGATGCATATGTAGGAATTTTTCAAACTCAGAGTATATTCAAGGATATATTTTTCATAAGTACATTTGTAAGAAAAATAGATCTGTAAGAAAAACATGTTCATTGGAGTTGCATCTTGATTTTCGTCTCTATCAGTTGTTCTGGCTTGGTCAGAATTGCTTCCTATTCTCAATGAGGGCTCTCTGCCTCTGAGTTTTCCAATATTGCTCTTGTTATATTCAATAACAAAATTGAATATATTGTTATTGTAGTGTCTTGTTATGCTTTTAATTCTTAAACTGCCTAATCAAGATTCTCAGGGGCCTTGCCAATGAAAGTACCATTTGTTCATAGGTCACCCAAGACCCAGCAAAGTCAGGAACTTGATCAAAACCAATGAGCCAAATACTCTGACTTAAGATTTGGGTTGGAAGGGGTGAACACAGAACATGGGGTCATCATGTCACTGACATTTTCAGGACGCCATTGAAGAGCCTGCCAGGAGAGGGATGCAGTTGACAGCATGACTCCTCAAGTAGTCTAATTAGATTCTTCTGATGCCTCATTTAGAGTAAATGCCACCTAGTTGCCACTGTCCATGGATGGAACAAAGCTCCTCTGCTCTGTGTACTGTGAAAAAGGCATTTAAGATGGAGGGGTGACCCAATCCCAAAGAAGTGAGCAGCCAAAATCAAAACTGGTTTCATACAGTTCAAATGTGTTCAGTTCTAATGACAGTTTATATGCTCTCTACAATGTTTCTTTAATGGATCTGTTCTTCTCTTTTATTGAACATATTGGGGAGACACTGGTTAACAAAATTATATAGGTTTCAGATGCACAAATGAGATTTTAAGTCATAGTTAATGTCCCATAATTAAAAGTCCACTTTAGTTACATACATTATAGACTATTTGTTCTGGCATTTTAAAGAAGAGCTATTTAGAGTTTTCCTTAATTCTCAACAAAGGAAATGAAAAATTTTCCTTTAGAAATCCTAAATGTTTGTATGTTCCGATATGCAAAGTTGCATGATTTGTAGTCTCCATCTGAAATAAACTGCTTGGCCTGATTGATTAGGTTAGTCTGGTTTTATGAAGATATGCATGGCCTCTTTTTGGTCATTTCAATAATTGCAACCAATTTGCCAGAGCTGGGAAAAAAAGAAATAAAAGTAAAAAAGAGTGAAACCTAAGATTTCTTTTTGTTCTAATGTTTAAAATGTTGGTAAAAGTTTAGTGGGTGGGCTGCCCGTGTGCATTTGTATGAATGCGGTTACATCTGTCAAAAGGTGGGCATACCGAAGCAACCCGAAAGTGGGACACTGTATAAATGTGTACATTAGTGATTATAAAAGAAATAATGAAACTGGATTTCAAAGACATTGTGGCTTTTTGTAGGCATTTGAGAAAAAGTGACTTGACCTCCCTTCATTTCCTTTTTTAGTGATGGGGTGGGACAGGTGCTGCGGGGGAGGGGTTGGTGAACAAGAATTCTGATGGACGGACTCAGAGCAAACAAGTACTAAGGAGACCTATATATAAGGAAGAAATTCTTAACCTGGGGTTTACTTGTCCCTTTGGATAAACCTTTCCAAATTGTATGCTAAATTTTCTATGAATGTGAATATGTGTATTTTTTTTTTTGAGGAGCAGGTGTATAACTTTTATCAGATCCTCAAAGGAATCCACGACTCATAAAAATCTAAGTCCCCCCCCACCACTTTTGAGAACACAGCTTATGGTGGTAACTGGATGTTGATATAGAGAATTGGGGTACTCAGAGTCACACAAAGTCTTTGGCAGGGAGCCTGGTTGTTTGAGTGGATTTCTTGGGGCAACAGATTGATGGCAGTGAACTTCAGCCTAAGTGAAGAGCTTGCCGGCTGCACCCCCTCTCCATGGCAGAAGTTATGAAGGCAGGTTTAAGGCCTGAGTTTCTTTGTTCATTGAATTGAGGTGGGAAGAAGACCAATACACTGACCAGACAAACAGTAGAAATATGAACTGAGGCAGAGCTTCCAACTGACCTCAGACAACAAAGAAAAGTAGTCAGGGCAACCCAGCAGGTAGTATTTTGAACCTAGGACTTATTTTGCTCTCAAGAGACATAATGGGAAACAGAAACAAACCTTGCAAAAATGTAACTGCCTCCTACCAAAGCAGATCAGCTGTGGACTCAGGAAAGAAAGAACTGTAGGACCCAGGGCTACCTTCGCAATAACACTATCTTTTCACTTTTAATTTCAGCAGATAGCTATGGAAGTTATTATTTACAGGTACTTGCATAGCTCTTGGGATAGGAAGATGCATAAGACATTGTTATTCTTGATTAAGAATAAAAGCAACACAATTCCAAGAAAAAGGCAATACAGGTTCACCTCACTTTGTGAAACAGATGAGTCCCCAGAAGGCTGTATTATAAGAGAATGGTTATAGATCAAAGTTTATGTCAAACGCAGTAGGAAGATGAGGAAGCTTGAGGCTAATTCCCTGGTAAGAAAGAAATTCTTTTTTTGTAAAGCTGATAATGACATCCTTTTGTCTACGTTGTAAATATAGACTGCCATAGCTGTGATTTTCTTAAGTCACAGTGCACCTATACTCATAATATGTGCATATATATGCATAGAGATTCATCACTATATCCTTAACATTAATTTTCATGTAATTTAAGGACTTGCACTTTCTACTTTGTGAATCTTTCTGTCCTGTAAAGGAAACGAGTTCACTCAACTACACACTATCAAGCAGACAGGTAATCAATCAGTGATCACACATATCAGTTCCAGCTGAGCTCCTGTCTATTGCTAAGATGGTTACAATAACCTCTAACTGTTCCATGTAAGTAGAAATGGCCTCTTAGACGTCTACACCAAAGGTTCGGACAAGGAGGCTCAACTCGTCAGTGGCGATAGCATTAGTTTTTTTCCAAATGTGCCTTTGTCAGCAGTATTTTTAAACATGGGCCCTATTCTGTACTATATTTTATTGCTAAAAGCATCTTTATTCTCCAGTTTCAGGGATAAAAGGCAATTTTTTAAATGTCATGACAGAAGGTAATTTTTCAAGGTTTTCATGACAGGACATAAAATTAGATTTAAAAATATCCAAAATAAGGCCTTGCTCATCAAGATTAGGACTTTAATCTGTGTTTCAGGACATTTTGGACAAAACTCTTCTACCAATATTGCTAAGTTGACTGAGGAAATATTTTCAGCTTTTACAGAAAATTTACAAACTCAGGCACACATGCCTTTACCTAAAAGCTGTCATTAGGTGGCTTCCCTAGTTTTGTCTTTTCAGCAGTTCTCACATGAGCAGCATATTATTGTTTGAAATGCCAAATTCCAAAATTCTGTAAAGTGGTTTTCCAATGATTTTACCCATGGCAGCTGGAGAGATACTTGTTACTAGGGTATTGTCCCACAGAAGGGAACTCCTTAGGTATGTGTCATTTGCTACTAGTGGCAATTGGATCAGGGTGGATTTAATAGTAGAAGAAAGAAGAACTGTTTCCCTTTCTTAGTGAAAAGATGTATAATCTAGGGATTACATTCACTGAGATTTTGAAGTGATACCCTTATCATCAAAGTTGTGCTCTTTGCAAGTATATGTGTATATGGTTGGGTGGAGGGTTCTATAGATTTTAAAAATCAGGCACCCCACATGTTTTTCTTGAATTCTTACTATATGATACAGAAAACAAAACAGAGAACATAGTCCCTTTCTCAAATATTGGAGAGGCCAAATACTCAGGAAAGGCAGAATCCATGCTTCTTTGAGCTGTTACTTTATAAACTTTATCGGTGAAAGCAGTAATAACAATAATGGCACCTATATCAGAAGGTTGTTTAGGGATCAAATGAGATAATATGTAAAGAGCTTCACAAGTGTCGGACACACAGTAGGTACTTATAATACAGGGGTTGGCAAAAGAAGACTTATCCTTGTGAGCACTGTGAAACACAGTTTATTCTTGTATTATTATTTATTAATTGTTGCATTACTTATTTGTATTACAACTGTAAACCTACTTTTGCCCACCTCTGTATATTTTTGTTTTTTAATTTAATTTTTATTGTAGTTTTTTTCCATTATCATTTAGTTCCCTTATACACCTCTCCCCTCAGCAACCACCATACTGTTGTCCATGACTATGAGTCCTTTTTCCTTTTTGCTGAACCTCTGTATATTTTTAAATAGGAAAAGCTTGAGATCACTTAAGAGCATGTACTGGCAAATGAAAATTAGTGTCATACCAGAAATTCTAAAGTTTCCAGAGATGTAAACAAAATAATGTGAAATGACTCAGAGAAGAAAATGTTATTTGAGTCACTGTAGGAGACCAGAGCAGTTTCAGGAAATAGTATTGGGAGCTGTTTGGGGCACTTGCTTAGTTAGGATTCTCCTTCAGATGTTTGGGCATAAGATGATGAAGTTGTAGCTTAGGGTTGTGGTTGTGAACACAATTGATGAGAAAAAACAGAAACATTCTTTAAATCAAAGGAGTTTCTTCCATAATTTGGGAGGTGAGCAATTGCCAGAAACAGAAAGAGGCAAATGTATATTTTATAAATGTTCTTTTTCCTAGGAGCCCAAATTATTTTCAACCACAAAAGTGCTTTATTTCTCAAAGTAGATCTGGTGGTGTAAAGATAGAGTAGTAAATAGAAGACATTTGTTTCTATCCCACTTATTTCCAACATAATGCAGGAGAAATATAGGGTTTAGGAATGAGAAGAAGTAAGGGAGTAATCCTATTACAAAGATAGGTATCTTGTTAAGCATGGGATTTATCCCTGAGCTTCCTGGCAGTCAATGCAAAAGGGAAAACAAATCGGCAAGAAGTTTTTTCCGCTCCAGAGGGAAGGAAGCAAGCCAGCTTTCGGGGGCAGAAAACCTTTTTCTGTCTTTAAAGTCTAAAAAGATGTAATTATAACCAACTTGCTTCCAGCTTTAGGAAAGGGGCAAAAACTTAAACGTCAGACTTTATTAAGCCATATTAAGCACTCTCTAATAATTCACTCCTCACCTGGGTTCTCAGAGGGTTTCAGGTCCATCAGTAAATGGATAGTTTTTGGTAAAATGAATAGACACACACCATTAATGATGTATAAATCCTCAAACACATGCCTTGTCTAACCCTAGATAGAAATGAACAGTCTATTAACTCCTTTTTCCAGCTTTTGTGAGTTATGGTCCTCCTCATTTTTTTAATTTCTGGAAGTAGGGACCAAGTCCATCAAGTGAAAAAGAACAGCTAGCAGGGAGCTTGCCTCTGTCTGGGGGGGCTGAGGGTGGCCAGAAGGGTCAGCGGCCAGGACTCAGGGGTCCCAGCCCCCTCAAAACTCACCAGGGCCTTCCTCTAGCTGCTTCCTTCATCCCCTCTGAACCCTCTGGCAAACCCAAGTTTCCTTGGAGGTGTAGAACAGTTTCTCCCGCCTGCAGCCACTCTCCCAGGAAAGAGAAGGGGCAAGGGGGTGAAAGAGAGAGGGGGAGCTGGAGAAAGGCGCGAGAGGGGAGAGGGGGAGAGGGAGGAGGAGGAGGGCGGGGGAGAGACAGACAGCTTTTGTCTTTACACCTCAGCCCCACGTTGGGGTGGAGGGGGGGCAGCGGCACTGCCTTTCAGCAGCCTATGTGAGCAGCGCTCTGCCGTGGAAATCTAATTTGACAGAATAGGTAAATAAAATCAACTGTCATCAGCTCCCATTTTATTTACGGGACGAGGTCAATGTTTTTTTTAGTATCAAACGTAACAGCTTATTGGAAAAGGATTTTTGAACGACTCGATGAAGGCAGTTCTGGAAGTTAGTTTGTCTTTAAATGCCCAAATACGATGCATTATTCGCAAAAATGTCTCAGCGAAGCCTAAGACAATACCTTAGCGAATACATTTGGGCTTCCCGCACAACCTCGCTGGTTCTGGGAATTGGGGCCTTTCCTGCGAACTGAACGCCTCTCCGCCCTCTCCCCCCTCCCTGCCCCCCAGCGTCTGCCCCCTGGGTTCAGGGCTGGGATCGCACCTGGGACCAGGGGAGGGGGTGGGCAGGCGGAGCGCTCGCTCCTTTCTCCGGCTGCGTTCCTGCCTTCCTTTTGTTTGGTTGCCTCCTCTTTCCCCTTGGTTGTTGATTATTAGTATTTTCCTAGTTTTCCAAACTAATAAGTGCCACTATCAGGCAGTTGGAAGCTCTCGGAGGCTGCAGGCTTTGCCGCTCGGCCTTAATTGATATTGAACGAGCTGCTGGTAGACGGGAACAGGGCCGCTGCTGGATAATTTGCAGTTTAATCAGCGTTTGTAATGAGAGCGGCTGATTAGGGCTGTTGGAAATAAAAGAGAGTTACAAGGAACGTCTGTCAGAGTCCGGTGATAATTCAGGACTAATTGTGGTGATTAGCGCAAACTGGATGACTTTGGGCTTTGCTAATGCAAAGAGAAACGTGCAGGCTCCAGCCAGGGACCCCTCGGAGAACAGTGCACTGGCTGCGCGCAACTTCGCAGAGCCATTTTCCTACGAGGCTCCAGCGGCGCGGGGACTGGGCGCGGGGCGGGGGGCGGGGGGCGGCTGCAGCCGGGCAGGGGCACGGTAGGATTGGTGGCCCGGCGCTTTCTGGGGCCAGCTGACGGCCGCGTGAACGCCTCTCGCTGCCCCCACCCCATTCTTTCCACCCCATTTTTTCCACCTGATGCCTCCCTCTAGTCGCCCTGGCAGCCGGTCGCAGCCCCCACGCGGCCAAGGAGGCACACTCAGCTTTCCCCTGGACGCCCCCACGCCCACCTCCACCCACCCCCCAGCCACCCGCGCCCCTCCTCGTGGGGAGTGTGGAAGTTGGCAGGCTTTCCAGACTTCTCTTCCCCCTACCTGTCGCCTCCTCTCGCTTCACCTTCCCCCAGCCCTCTAGGCCCTCACCTGTCTCTCCGAGAGAAAGGGTCTGTCCCCTCCCTCCACCCCAACCATCTCCCCGGGTGGGTGTCCCGCAGCCTGTGCCACCCAGAGCAGCTGAGCCTTCGAGTGCGCTGGGGAGAAGAGAACCACCGCTTATAAACGGCCGCAATTCTCATTATTGAGGAGTTTCATAACTCTTTAATTCATTTTTAATGATGGCAATAAACATGGTAGTCATTTTGGAACAATAGCTAAAAATCATAGGGCCATTACTGTCCATTAAAACAGTGTTTACAGTTCAATGGAGGTTCACATGCCCCACAGTCATTCATATTCGCAAAAGGAGAGATTTATAGGTCTGAAAAAAACGGTTCTCTTTTTATTCTTTACATAACATAAAGCTTTTTTGAGCAAATTGTTAAAAAAAATGAAAGAAGTTCACTTGGCTTTTAATCGTGTGAGTGGGGATTAAATAAGGAGCTGCTGTCTGGTGCCTGATTTCTATTTGATCAATAAATCATCAAGTGCCTTAAGTGCTTTATTCACTATCAAATTAAATGAAAAATACTTTAACCTGCGTCCCTGGTGTCGGCAGATAAAGTTAATAATATTTTCTGTTATGTTTCCATTTAGGCATTTAACACAGAAAAATCTACTAGGTCTTGCACTCATCTGTCCTTCTATTACAGAAACCACATATTTATCCCACATATCTGCAGACATAGAGGATTCTCGCCATAAAGGAAAAGCTTACTTGTTTTCAGTTTAAAAAATCTAACTAGGATTCCTAGTACCCCAGAGTATCTATCAGTGACCAGCCACAACTAGGGTGGCTACACTTGAAAGATCAAGGTGGAGGTGCAGGACTTCCGGCCCCACAGGCACCAGGGGGCTGGCTCTTGCCGGCTGTGTTACAGGCTTGAAATAACCTTTTACCTGAGTGTTTGCCCTTTTCTCTTTGATTCCAACTCTTAATACAATAATAAATCTAAACAGTAGGCCCACAGGGACAAATCTCTAGTATTCCCCAGATTTTTAGTTCTAGATTAGATACGATCTAATATGATACATTTTACGCATAGTCCTTCCTTACCTTTGGAGGAACAGACTGGTCAGAAATACTTGCACTACTACATACCTAGAACCATAACCATGAGGACTGGCTTTTATAGGATAATAGAATTAAAATAATGTGTTTAGATACCAAACCATCTTATTTCACATGTTCACAAAGGAAGCAATTCCCTTAGTGTATACATTTAGAAAGATGGGGGTTTTTTGTTTTGTTTTGTTTTGTTTTGTTTTTGTTTTTAATGTCTGGGGTAAAGTGATTCTGGCTTGTAAAAACAATTTTTTTTTATGCAATAAAATATTTGTGAAGTTTAATTGCTAACTTAGCAGCTTGGTCACACCTTCCAACCCATTAGATGATGAAATCTCACCTGGTTAACGAATACAGCACTGTGGCCTCAATGGCAAATGCCTGATTATACAGCCAAGCTGCTAATTTACCAAAACCCCCGACCAGGGAGGCCTGGATGGCCACCACTCACTGTATTCATGCGGTAGCTAAGAGAAGGAACCGTATTCCCTGAGCCGCTTTCCAGCTACCCGCAGAATGAGAAATGTAAAATTAGTGGAGGTGTGTGCATGAAGGGAGCTGAGCAATTAGCAAGGCGCGGGCGCCTGCTGGCCCGGAGAGGGTCTGGGAAGGCGAGTGGGGAGACCAGGGCTCGAGGGCAAAGGGCTCCCTTCCTCAAAGCCGGCTCTCTGCAGGCCTCGGTGGCGGCGAGGTCAGCGCCTGTGCAGCAGCCCCCGCTGCAACTGCGCCCACTTAAGAACAATGCAGCTTCCTACCAGCTCTTAGCAACGTGCACCTTTCCGCGATTAGATACCTACCAGGGCTCCAGACTCATGACACGCCTTGGAGGGCACACACTTTGTCTTTCTGTTTCTTCTCAGTTTGGCTCAACAAAATCATGGTAAGCATCCAAACACTGCAAACTCAGCAACTGGTAACATTTCTACCGACTAGGACATCAATTTTAGAGGGAGGGGTCTGAAGCCTCTAAGACCTCGTCGTCCGGCTGCCTAGTACCCCATCTTCATTCTCTCCTCTTCCCCGCCTCCCCAGCTCCTAGCTCCCAGACAGCCACCAGCCACTCTTCTCTGGGGCTGCAGGGCTTGGCTGTGAGTGCAGTGCAAGGCGTGGGACCTGTATTTCCCTCCGCCCAGGGTGGGGATGAACAGAAACTGGATATTTACAACAGGAGTGTGCGCATGCACCTCTGCCTGCGAAGGCAGGTTTCTTTTTAGATTCTGTTAGATGCAAGTTGAATTACGTGCATTTGTGCAGGATCCAAAGCCATTTTGCAGCCGGGTTGTAGCTCTGAGATTGGATGAAGGGGCCGAGGAGAAAACCCCTCTTCAGGGACTTCATGGCTACCTTTACTTCCTTTTTCCAGCTCCAGGTGGCAAACCCAATCTTTCCCCCTCCCACCCTCCCTTCAAACCGACCAAACAGTTCACAAACCCTTATTTATTTGTTTGTCTGTGGTTATTGCCCATGTTATTAATTGCACTCGGGCCTTCCTTGCTCTTTGAGAGAGCAGCGGTATAAATTGGCTCTAATAAATATTAGCCGCTAGATTAGGCGAGGTGAAGCTGGCACCGCGCTCTATTTTCGACCTGTAGCCTCTGCGAAGCCGCCAGTTCTGCGCCAGATTAGCCCCATCCATCCAGTGTCAATGGTTGTCTTGTTGAGAAAATCAGTGAGTAAACAGGGCTGACAGAGAGGGGGCCCAGCTGATTACTCATACAAATAGACTGCAAACTCCTCCAGGAGAAGCTGTTTCCAGAGATGGGTTTCTCGCATTGACAAGGCTGCTTCTCCCAGGATCCTGTGTCCTGCTGTTCCCACTTTGTCCTCCATCAATCACACAATTGTGTCCGGGATGTTTTATAGAGTCACTTAATATCCCTGCCTTCATCTCTATTCACTTAGAGAATCATCTGCCATCAGGGCTAAAGGCTTTCTGCAGGATGGGACTGGCGACACACCCGGGCAACAATAGCTCTGGTGGAAGCAGGACCCCGAGCCCTTTCTGATGCTAATAGAACAGCCCCAGGATGTTCCAGTGCAAGGCGGCCTTTATTGAAATTGGCCATTAGCCCTTTGTCCACTGCATTAAATTATTCCCTGGGCTAGTCCATGATAGGGGTGTGGAGGCCACATTAAGTTTTCTTTAAAAATTATTTCTTTTCCCCTAAAATGGTTTTTGGATTTCAGAATTCCTTGTAATGAAAGTCATGCATAAATGCTTTCTCTTTTTATAAAAAGGGGGAAATATGTTCAGGCTCAAGTGTATAGAGTAATTTTTGGCCTTTATTCACATTCTTTTATTAGTTGCAGTACTCTGCCTCAGTACCACCACCAGCCCCTACCCCATCCCCTGCCTCCAGCCGACTTGTCCAGCCCCCAAAGGGAAATGTTAAGTAAAATTTAGTTTTAGTCTAAAGTTACAGCATCTTCTAAGCAGAAAATTTCTACAACTAAGAGGCCAGCTGGATACAAAATCACATTTTACGGGGGGATTTTAAAGACAGGAGAAAGAATTACAAGGTATCACTCTTTAAGTGGCTCATCTACAAATTAGATTGCTACACAATCAGAAAGTTAATTAATGAGCAAGTTACTAATTAGGACATTTAAAACCAGTGTGTTTATAGTGCCTTAGTTTAAAAAAAAAAAAAAAGCTTCTGTAGTTAATTGGCCCACACACTGATCTCATAACTGGTAGTGGAGGTTAAAATACCACAGATGTATTATTTATTATGTATAAGTTCTAATTATGTCACTACTGCATTCCATACTCCATAACTGTCAGAATTTTACAGTTAATTGAAAAGGCTGGCATTAGGAAAATATAATCAGATTAGGATATGAAAACCACTAAGTATGTCTACAGGTTTTAAGCATAGCAGCATTTACTTTGTTCCTAGTTAGGGACTTCAGGAAGGGTATATTTACTTATGTTTTCTACTGGTCTTCAGCAGTTCAAGCTTTCAGGGACTCCTTTTTGTAAACTTTCATAGAATTTAAGGTTTGCTTCGGAAAATTAGCTTGGGGTTGAAAATCGAGGGGCAAAATTAGGTTTTAAAGTTTGAACTCCTCTACTTCTACCCTTCACTGAAGTGGAGCAATATGTCCGTAGAGCAATGGTTTATTGTTGTCGTTTTTTTAAAACCACATTTAACACTATAGTTTACATTAAAACATGGGTCTTCACTGAGAATTTTGAGAACATTTGCAAAGGAAAAGTTCCAATTTCATTAAAAAACAAGGATATGGTCAGGTGACCTGAACATTCCCTGTTGTATTTTCCACCTTCCCGAAAGTCTCTAAACCCTCCTTTACTACATAATCTCTCTGGCCTCCCAAAGCCCAGGCCCTTTGCTATGCTTTGGATGGAAAGGCAATTTTTAAAGCTGTCTGAGTCTTAAGGCTTAGAATACACATCGCCCTCCCTTTCCACTGAGTCAATCAAAGCCCCAAACCATCCAAGCCCCTCTGCAGAGGCTGCCCAGGAGGGTCTGCCCTTGCCCAGCGCCATCCCCCACTCCCCAACACTGACCTTCTCTGGAGAGTGTCCAGGGCTAAGGAGCTTGAGGGTGGAAAAGGGGGAGGCCTGCCCCAGAAAACTGACTTTTTTTCACAGGACTTGGGCTTTCCACATCCACCTCAAACCAGCCCAGCCCTGTCTTTGGAGTGGGTACCCCCCAGTTAATAGTCTCTGGGTGTTCTAGATTCTTCAAAGGGAGAAGGGACGACCCTGAGGCTACATAGTGTCTCAGGTAAAGGCTTTCTGGAGGGAAGTCATGCCCCTTAAACAATCAGCTTTGATCTTTAGCCACAGGAGAAGGTGGCAACACATAGCGCGCACACACACACACACACAGGTAACCCCTTCGAAGAGAGCACGCATAGGTAATTTTAATGAAAGAGGTTCCTGTACCACATTATTAGCAATAAATCTACACCATTCTTTGTTGGTTAAAATCATTATGATCATCATCGCTATCATTACTGAACTCATTATTCTTGTGTTACTATCAGAGTAGATTTATGATAATACCCACCATTACGCCTGAGTTAAAGAAGGTGTAAAGGTTTGATTAATAGCTGCTTTCATGTTTTAATACTCGACATTTTCTCACATTTTTTTCCTAAATAAGGACCATGATAATTACAGGCAATAATTACTGCTTTTGTTAGGAGTGTTTAATTAGCCACATATTCATTGTTCTTGAAAGAAAGAAAAGACAAGAAAAGAAAACAGGAAAGAAGGGGTTTGGAAGCAGAGTTACATGTCCAGGCTGGACAGAGTTTGGATGGGTCACTGCTAGGTGCTTTAACAGAGAGGTGGGTCTGCAGCTCTGCCCAGATTGCTACCCGGGTACTGTTTTGAATGAGAGACTAGGCAAAGCTGGAAATGAAATTCTTATAAAGGTTTACAAGGAGAGGTGGTTGCACCTGGAGATAGCAGATATCTGGGATTCATTCCTAAGTGGGCATCTCTGGCCCCATAGTGTCGCTTCCGTCTTGCCTGCCCAGCCTCAGGTTACCTGGCACAGATTGTGTGCTCCTGGGCACAAAAATGCCGCGGCCTTGTTTACTCGCATCCGGCAGATGCCTGCCTTTGGCCGGCCAGCATCAGTCATCCTCCCGAGCTGATTTAGCCCGGGACTATCCCCGGGCTCCGGGCTCCCACGACTATCTGTCCCTTAAAGGTTACACGCTGCCTTGCCTCTCTTTGTCTTCCTCGTGCCCTTTCCTGGCAAAAATGGAGACATCACATCCTTGCCCAGCCCCGGTTCAGTATTTATGAAGGTTTTCTGACAAATAGGCAGGCTTGCCACGCATGGGTGACTGCCTTCATTCCGCACTTGGCTTGTTTACATAGGACCAGCACCATTTCCACGGATTAAACAAATCACAGGGAGAAGGAGACATTTATAATCCGCCAACGAGGCCACCAGGCAGTTGGAAAAAAATGTGCTAGTGAATATGTGTATGCGCGACTGTGCAAAGGGAAAACGAATGTCCTGTCTGCGAGGCTGACCTTCGGGAGAGGGTTATCCTAGCGACGCGTGTTTTTGTGCCCATACATGGGGCACACGTGCGGAGGGATTGAGTGGATTCGTGTGTTAGGGAAACTTTTGGTTAGATTGACATGAAATTACCCCAGGTTTTACCCATCGTGAGGACATACACAAAGGTCAGGGAGCACAGGCACGGGTTCCTCCAACCGGACTGTGTGCGCGCGCGCGCGCTCGCGCGCGCTCGTGGATGTAACTGCCGTGAGACACCGTGCACTTGCCACCGTCGCAGGACCCCCTACTCAGCAGTTAACCCTTGGCAGTAGGGCGGGGAAGAGAGGAATCCAAGGGGAGCGCCCTTCCTCTCCTGCAGCGGAGTTGGGCTTTACACCCACTTGGGCTGGGCGAGACTTTCTCCCGCCAGCGCAAGGGCAGCCCCCTGTGTGTGTGTGTGTGTGTGTGTGTGTGTGTGCGCGCGCGCGCGCACGTGTGCACGTGTGTGCGCGCGCGCACGTGAGTATATAGAAGTGTGTCTGTGTGGTGGATGTGGTAGTGGGATTGTGTGTCCCTGTATGTGACATGTGCGTGCACGATCGTGTGTATGTGGCGTGTGTGGGTATGGTGTGAGGGCAAGTGTGTGCCGAGTGTAGTGTGTGTCCATGTACCATGTGCTTGTTCATGTGCATAGGGCGTGTGTGCAAGTGCGCGCGCATGTGTTTACACTTCCAGAAATCACATCATTTCTAGGGCTCCCCTCACTTCACCCGGAAGTATTCAATGACCCCTCCACCCAATTATATAAAACAAAGCAAAGGGGCCCGAGCAGGCCTCCGCTGGCTCTGCGCTTGCTGAGCTGAAAGCCGGGTCGGGTCGGAGCCGGCCTTGGCTGCCCGAGGCAGGGGCTTGACTCCCGGTCACCAGCCCTCTCTTCGCACCGCTGCCGTGCAGCAGGCACAGCCGGGGCTTGCGTGACACCAGGCACCCGCCCCTGGCCGCGGGAGGAGGAAAATTCCCTACAAAATAGCAATGGTTCCGAGAAAAGGATCACAACAAAATATTGAATAAATTCCCTTTTAATTTATTTGATCATTCCACATTACGGGGCTATGAATTGCTCAAATTTGATAACAAGTACTCAATTCAACTCATTATGTAAGTTAAATTAGACTTCGATAAAATTTCAGTGGCGCGCAGTGGTTCCTCGAATGAAATGTAATTTGTGCAAGAATTTGTTGTATCTGTCACAAATATTTCCAATTAGCGACCGTAATTATTTGATAGTTTCTGCAATTATGGCTTAAACGGGTGAATTTGGGACTGTGGAGGACCCTAATTGGCCTAAATTTGATATTTTGCATATTTGCATAATGAGGAAATTGGTAGAAAATTGTGTTCATTCATTTGTGAAAAATCCTATGAATTTTATGAATTTGAAAGCTCTGTTTGTGCAGACTGTGACTTTGCCTGCTGATCCCTGAGGAGCTGACGTTCAACGCCTGAATGGGCAGCGTGCCAACTTCGCTGCTCCTGCGGGGGGTGGGGAGGGAGAAGAGGTGAAGGAAGAGGAGAGAGGGGTAGCGGGCAGGCTGCAGTACCCGTAGGCGTAGGCAGAGGCGCATGCTCCGCAGCGGGCCCAGGCTCCCGGAGGGGCCCCCGACTCACCCGAGGGGTGTGGAGATGGGTGGGATGGGGGTTGGTGGGGGAAGCCGCGACGGGTGTTATACCAGCCTGGTTACAAGCGGCTGTCCTGTAGTATAACTGTGTGCGCGCTCGCACACGCACCCAAGCGCACACTCGCTTGCTTTCAATGAGAAATGTACTCAATCCGCTAGGTGGAAGGGGTAATTGTGGAGGGGTGAGGTCTTGAGATGATGGTAACTGTGCACTTGTTTAAGTTAAATTGCCAAAGCTTCTCCTCTCAGTAAAAATGTTTGATCTATGGCGCTGTCAATTTAAAGTGTTTAAAGAGAAGCAAAAGCATAGATTTTAAGCTGCTTTGCCCAGCACCCATTCATCATGCATCAGGGATTTTAAAGTTTCATGGTTGCCGTGGTTTAACATCTCAACTCTCTGACACAAGAATCTGGATGGAGGAAATAACTCTGCAGTCAGCGGCTTAGGACTGAAGGAAAAAGATCCTGACCAAAAAAATGTACAGAAATAGTCATTTCTGTTAATGCAAAGAGAAGATATTTTCTTTTGAGGGGCCAGAGTGTGTTAGTAATAAAATTGAAACCCACTTTTAACCAAAAATTACTAAAACAATGTAACCAATCCTTTCGTAGGAGGGAGTGAGAGACACCATTTTAAAAGAGAATTAAAATACTACATCTCCTTTGTAATAAATAATGGCTTCTTTCCCAAGTGTTTTATTGCAAATATCCTGCATTTTCATCAAAACCCATAAAAAAGTGTCATCCTTTATGTTTCTTGAATGTAACAGTTTAGATACTCCCTTAATTGCTATAGATCTTGGATGCATAAAACCGCCCAAAACAGACTCATAGTGAAGAACATGATATCTAGCTTTGCAGTTAAGTGCTCTGTAAAAATACTCTACTTGTGAACATTACTTTTGCTGGGAAGGACTTTCTTATCTACACGGAAGTGGGTAATGTGAATGTCTAACAGGCTATAAATGCTTAAGTGCTTTGTTTCACAGTGCATTTTCAGTAAAGGTCAAAATAAATTCATCTTCCTTTAATGCAGTATTTATGTTTGTTCGGGGTTTGGAATAAAATCACCATTAAAAATCCGTATAAAAAAACAAAGAGGAAGATGGGAGCTGTGTTTTTGGTTGGTTTTTCAGCGATAAAAAGTATCATTTGGAGATGGAAACAAACTGATTAGCTACTCAAAATCAAATGCGACATGCAAACGTATTAATATTTAGGACAAATTATATAGGCCCTTTTAAATTTTAATTTAAATATTCTTGGAAACAGATTACCTTGGTGTCCAGTGATCAGACACTAGGGCTAATAATATCCTTGCCCACCTTACAGGGTTTTCACAAAAGATCAGCAAGAATATTCCTTATTAAGTCTCCTATATTGCATTATTGTTGATATCATCATCATAATCATCATCATCATCATCATCATCATCACCACCACCAGTAGCAGTCATAGTATTGCTGTGACATTATTAAGCCAAGCTGTACAAAAGGATCTTGGGAACAGGGTTGAAAGTTAGCCCAGACCTCCTTTGATTAGAGTGTGGAAAGAAGTAGGTCATTCACATTTCCTTTCAGCTTGCACACAGGATCAGTGATCACCATGAGTGGAGTCATCTTCAAATACAAAGGATAATGGTTCATTCTCTTCTTCATTTAACAATGCAATGTGTTAAATTTGGGGACTATAGATATTATTTATTTAACTTGTTCAAGAGGTCATGAAGCACCACTTAGGTGCTGAAACTTAAGGCTGCCTCATTAGGGTGAATAAGGAACACAAAAGACTATCAAATTCAAGTTGCAGATTCTCTGCTTCAAGCTTAGGTCCAAGATACAGTATTAATATTTGCACTGTTTTATGGGTTTCAATTAAAAAAAAATTAATCAAAGAAGATTTTGGTGTCAGTATTAATATGTCAATGTTATACTTACATCTTTTTTTAAATGTGAATATGTTTTTACAAGTGGTTGTGCTTGATACGAATATGTTAATATCCTACTGCAAAAGCTTGTTGGCGTGGTTATAGTCTCAAATGCTGGTCATTTTGCTGATCACATGACCTAAACCTCTACAGTAAAAATGTTTATGAAAATTGGGATTGAAAAAAAAGGGACCACTCAAGTTCCCTCAGATCAAAACCAGTTTTACCTGTTCCCTTCTCTTTCCCACCACCCTGCCCAGGAAATACTCCTTGCCATCATTCTACATAGTTTAGGATCAATTCATAAGGTTTAGGGCTGAAAATATCATTGTTTTCCCAGTACTAAACCTGATTACATTAATAAAGAACAGGATTCAGTGGTTTCTGAAACTGTAGGAGACAACTGCCCTCCTATGTCCAATACCCATCCTATGATCAAGTGTGGTCTTTAGTTCCCTGGAGACAGTCAAGTTGCCTGCAGCTTGCAGGCTTGCTCTCAGGCAGAAGAGGAGAGGCTGAAGGGAGCAAAATTATAGTAAACCCACCATGGGAATCTGGCTCTTGGTCCCTTACCCGCCCTGATCATGTTGGGTCAAAGCATTCATTTACCAGCTCCCCCTGACAGCTCTCTAATTTCTGGTCAAATGTGTGCTCAGAACAAGTATTCATACTATAAAAAATGCTGGAAAATGGTGAAAGAAATGCTCCTAATATGCTTTATCCTCAGAATTTTTTTTTTCAAATTTTGATTTTAATAGATTAGTCTTATGTATTTTTTTTCCATTGCATCTATTTCTTCCTCTCCTTTCCTACCACCAACCGCGCTACCCAGGCCGTCAGTATTCCTCACTTGGACTGTTGTAGCAGAGCCTCCCAACTGTCCTCGCCGGCTCTAGTCTCTTCCCCAACCAGTTCATTCTGCTTGGAGCTGACAGGTTAGTACTCCTAAGGCCCTACAGTCATCGAATCCCTCTCCTACATAGACTATTTCAACATCTCACCTGTCCCTGACAGATAACGTCCAAACTTTGGAAACTGGCTTTTAAGTCTTTCCACAATCCGACTCCAGCCTCCATGTCCACGCTTGTTCTTCACTGCTCACCCATGGAGCTCAGTGTTCCAGAAAGGTTTGTTTGAAAACAGCCACTGTGTACATCAACCACATTTTCCTGTACTGGAAGCACTCTCCTGGAACCTTCATTTGCCTATCTGTTTCCTACATGTTATTAGAGATCCAGCATAATCCTGACCCCTCCATGAATTCATTCATTCATTCATTCAATAAACATTCACTGACTGTACTAAGCACTGTGAAAATTGCTGAGGAGACAAAGATGAATAGAGCAGGCTTGATACCCTCAATGAAAAAGACAACCATGTAGTAGGCAAATAACTATGCCATGTAATGTATCCTATCTATGACTGAGATACAGAAAAAAATGAAGAAAGAACACCCCAATACAGTCATTGCTCCCTATCCTTAATTCTTTCTCTTTTAAACTGATCATGTCCATTGGAAGCTCACCTATACTACTTAGTACTGTTGGTAAATTCTTTTCTTTTAATTTTTATTTATTAATTTGAGAGAAAGAGAGAAACATCATTTTGTCATTCCATTTATTTATGCATTCATTTGTTGATTCTTTATGTGACCTGACTGGGGATCAAACCTGCAACCCTGGTATATTGTGATGACACTCTAACCAACTGAGATACCCAGCCAGGGTGGTAAATTCTTGGAGAACAAAAACCTGTCATCCCTTTTCTGTCCCTCAGAGTTCCCAGTACCATGCCTTGGATTTCACAGGGGTGTCCAACCTGCGGCTCTTGGACTGCATGAAGCCCAGGATGGCTGTGAACGTGGCCCAACACAAAACTGTAAATTTATTTAAAACATTATGAGATTTTTTTGTGTGTGATTATATGCCACAATGTATTTAATGTGTGGTCCAAGACAACTCTTCTTCTTCCAGTATGGCACAGAGACGCCAAAATGTTGGACACCCCTGCACATTGACAGTAATTAATTGATAGGTAGGCGTAATTGTTATGGTATAATTGCCACTTTCAGCCACATGAGTAAAACCTGTTCCTTATCTAGAGTGGCGGGACCACCATGAAAAATGGCTGTGGTCTCTTCCTAACATTTGACTCTGTAAGAACTCTTAGACCTATGTGTAGGGTCACAAGTAGGTACCCAGGATTGCGGACATAACATTGTTTGTGGTCGCTTATCTCAGGTTTTGTAGATTGTATAATAAGAAACCAAAGAATACTGGCAGGGGGTAGGGAGGAGGTGTGGGAGATGTGGAGGGATTGAGCCAAAAAATAAGAGAGAAAGAGCTCAGGGACATGGACAAGCGCGCTGTTGTCGGGGTGTGGGAGGGCGGGTAGAGGGGAAAGAGAGTGTGGGGAGATAAATGATAATGGAAAAAATACAATAAAATATTTTTTAAAAGAAGCCAAACAATGATAAGTAAATAAAGAGAACTTCCATTTTTAAAAACCTCTCAAATTACTGCTTAGTCCTGTTACCCTGATCACCATCATCGTCCCCATATTTCCAACACTGTGCCACCGTTCCCACTGCACGTCCCATAGGCGTCGGTGACAGAACTCCTTTATCGTGGGCCAAATCTGGCGGCACATTCCATACCCCTGTTATTATTGACAATCATGGACACTGACTTCATACGGAATGTTGAAGGACTACCTTATAAATTCAGTGCAAAGTAGTGTTATGAAGGTACAATTCAGCTATGAATAGGCACAGAACTAAAAGGGTACTAGGTTTAAAATATTAAAACTGTTGACACACGAGCCTTTTTACAAAACTGGGAAATATAGTAAGGATTAGAACATCTCTTGTTCAGGATTGGAGTGTGCCCATCACAGGTAGAGCTGATAGATCTCCATATGAATGAGGTTAAACAAGAGAAACCAAAGCACATTTTTGTGTCTGTAGACACATCACTAAGACTGCTTGCTAAGAAGAGGGAATGGGCAAGGTTGATCACTGTCCATGTTCCTGCCTAGCCAAGGTGGGTCTCAGATTAGCAGGCATGAAAAATCAAGTCTAAATTTCCTAGGGAAACTTACAGTTACATGTAGTGGGTCAAACATATACTTTGGTCTGTGCTCTTCACTGAAGATCCTTAAAATTGAAGAAAGAAGGCACCAGCCAAATAGGCAGAAAGGCAGAGAGGAAGTGATGGCAGAGCAGAAAGACAAACAAAATTTTAGAAGCTAGGATGCAGAAGCACAAGGAATAGCTGACTCTGCACAGCCCCCAAAAGCTGACACTGGAGCTGGCAATGGGAAAGCCAGCAAGGAGCAAGGCAGCTCCTGCCACAGAAGCCTGCAGGAGCGGGCACCTCTGCAGGTGGTGGTGTGGGAGGGACTGCAAACAGGAGGCAAGGAGCAAGGGGGGCATCTTTTAAAGATAAAGGAATCTCCCCAACCCCCACCTCCCCAGAAGTAGATGAGAGATTTTCTCTTTCAAGGTGTTGAACCAGAAAGGATCTGGGATCATCAGCTGGAATAAAGACGAGGCAGAATGTTACAAACAGGAATGAAGTGAAAGTCTGCATACTGAATGGTGGGTTTTCCAAACCCTTTTGCCCCATACCTCCAGCTGGCTCTCAGGACACTGGGAGCCAGCATTTTTTTCCTTTCAGGAGGGAATCTGGAGGATTCTTCTGTCATAAAATTGCTTGCAGACAATGATTACTGGATATCCCCTAAGAAAATAGCATGGGCCCACCTAATTGTTGTACAGTAAGACCCCACCTTGCACACAGCACTTACCATCAAAAATTTTAGTGCTTTCCTTGCTTATTTATTTATGTATTCATTTTAGTGCCTCACTTTTAAATATAATTAGACAACTAAAGCCCATTAGACATTTGAGGGAAGCTGCTAATGGAACAAGCAGAGCTTGAAACAAACACATCAAATAAAAAGGAACTCAGAGAAAACAGACCGGAGCATAAGCAACTTAAAATACAACAAATAAACAAACTACAGTTATTAGGAAATATGAGACAATGCTGAAGGCACAAAACAAGGCCAGGAAGACATTAAAGAGAGAATGTTCAGAGAAGGAGAAAAAATGAGAGTTCACATGCAGAAGAGCGGAAGTAAAAGATACAATAGCCAGGCTTTAACATGAAGTTGAGGAAATCACCAAAAAATAGATTTAAAAAAAAGAGATGGAATACAAGGAAAAAAAAGAAAATTAGAACAGCCAACTAATAGGAATGCTAGAAGTAGATAAAAGAGAATGATGAAGAAAACTTTCAAATAAATGACACAAGAAAATTTCCTAGAGTAGAAGGGTATACATTTTCAGAGTGGAACTGGAGAATCATGCATTTTAAAAGACCTTTCAGCAAGGCATGTTATCAGCTGAAATAGTGGAAGGAGTTGCCTTTGGGGAACAGAATCAAGAAGGTGAGGTATGGGGCTGGGGACTGCTAGTTGTCATTATAAGCTTTGCTGTACAATTAGACATTTTATATCGTTACATGCATTACATTGATAGAAATAAAATTTAAATTAAAATTTGCTACTCAGAAGGAAACTCAGACCCAAAATTGGGAAAAGGAAGCAAATATTACAACCTGTTTAACAATATTTTCTGTCATATGGAGGTACCAGCAGTCTGGATCCCATCTCTGAGATTTTGCTCACGTTTCCCCCGCCTTGAATACCTGCAGTTTGGCTAGAATAGACATGTAAGATCTGCAGGATCACTCCAAGCGCATGATCAGTTGATGTTGATTTGGGTTGTGATACTTAAAACCTGGGTTCAATCACAATAATTTGTAGTTTTGTAGGGATTTGAGTTTGAAATGGCTGGGTTTCAAAGCCGGTGTGCAAGAAGGCAGGAGTCAGGCAGTCTGTGATCTTTGAAGTCTCAGACAAATAATTGAAATTGAGAATGTCAAGTCAAGAATGTCAAGAGTCTGCTGATATTTATAATATATGTAATATGTATAATATTACATATGCATTATGGTCATAACTATTTAAAAATGTAGACATATGACCCATGCTACCTGGAAACACAAAGAAAAAGAGCTTCTTTGTGTTTGGGTGAAAGAATTCCAAGTAAATATTGTAATAACTATGTATGGTACCAGGTGGGTACTAGAAATACTGGGGAGACAGTTTGTAAAGTATATGATTGTCTCACAACTGTGCTGTACACCTGAAACTAATACAAAATAATATTAATTGAAAAATAAATAAATAATATTAAGCAGATATGCAAGGAAAAAAACCACCTAGGTCTGAGTCTGTTCTGCTACTCCTGACTGGGTGACCTCAGGCATGTCCCTCATCTCTCTGGACCACAGTGTCCTTATATATAAAATTAGTAAGTGGCCAAGATCAGAAGTCATCAATTGGCCGGCAAAAAACTAAATCCGGTCCATAGATATGTTCGGCCCACATGATGTTTTAAAACATTAAGAAAACCAAGATATATCTGTCTTGTCTTTAAAATTCAGAAAATCCCTGCGACAGTGAGCTGGTGTTCCTTCCCAGCAACAACTCACCAGGACTGATGGGGCAAATGCTGTCCAGGTGGCCTCCGGCCCCTCCCTGTCTGCTGAGCCCTACTAGGTATTTGAGTTTGAGAACTTTGGGCTAGATAACTATTTAGGTCCCTTCAAAGTCTAACATATCATCCATTTGTTTGATCGTTTGTTCATTTAATGGACCTTCATTGAATACTTTCTATATGCTACTATGTTTTACTTTGAGGACACAAAGATGAATAAGACAGAGAACTTGCTCTCAATATGTTTATAATCTATGGGGAGTACTTAAAAATATTTACAACAGTGAATATTTGCCAAAAGAGCTTAGTACCATGTGCAATAGGGTCTCAGATGATGGGTCATTTCAAGGGAGAGATACCAGGAATCTTCATAGAAGCTGCTGGTATTGGAGCTGGTTCTTGGAATTCATTAGGTGGACACAGTGAACAGCCCAGGTCTTGTGTGTCAAACATGGACTAGCCCATCACTTCTAGTGGTGTATGATATTCTACCTGAAAACCTCAGGGGCACTTTGAACCACTGAGAAGAAAGCTAGGGGTAGAATATAATGTAGTGGCATGTCAATGCCCTCCAATCAAAGACCATTAGGAGCAAAGGGGTTTGCAATGAAAGAGAACATGCACCATGGTGAACCATGAGGCACCTCAGTAAGAGGGGTTAGAAAGGACTTGTTAAAGGACTTGGATTTGTGTTCACTGATGGGGGAGGGTTTGAGGAAATGGGGCTTGGCTTGCATTGTATACCGTCAGGAATTAGGACAAAACTTTGGGTATCTTAATACATCTTATCTAGAAGATGAGAAGAGTATAGCAAGGTTAAAGCTATAATCAGCAGTTATTTCTATTAGCCATATAGAAAGATGATTGGTCATTTTTTTTTTTTGGTTTGGACAATGTTCTTGTTACCGTGTTCATCCAGACATGATTAAGGGGAGGCTTGTTTTGTTTAGCTCCATCATGGTCACAGAGTGGCCTTGTCTGGTGCTGGTACTCCGACACTGCTCATGTTCAACAGGAGATTACCAAGGCCCGGCTGTGAGGGCCAGGTCAGCTTCTGACGTCAGAAGTAGCTTTTTTTTTTTCCCCCCAGCTGTTAGTGTCTTTGAGCATTCAGAGGCCAAAAAGCCTTCTCTCAATTTCTCTCTAATTCTGTTTGAATTTACATGGAGTTCAAGCAGACTTATTTGTCCAAAGCTAAAGGACTATGTGTAGCAGCTCTCTATTGCTCCTCTTCCTGGAAAATATTCCTAATCAGCCCTAACCCTGTCCTGGACCAGGTTTTCATGACCTGGGATCACAAAGCTAGATCTGCCCAATCCTTCTGCTCATTTTCACTGATGGAGATAAACAATTTCTTTCTGCATAAGCGTAGAGCTTCTGTCTTGTCACTAGTTCCCTTAAGAGCATCTTTTATACCAAAACAAACAAACAAAAAAAAACCCGTGTTCACATTTAATATCAATCCATGAATTCAAGGCTCCCAGAGATGGAAATGTCTAAATAGCCCCCTTATTACCAGTTTCCCGAGTCTAGTCCATCTTCTCAGAGTCATCGTCTAAAATTTCTATTTTACGTGGTCTCTGCCAGTTCCCTCTCTTCCTCCTCCTACAGAGAGAGAACTAGCTCCTTGTCATCACACCCAAGGTCCTTGGCAACGCAGCCCCAGCCCACCTCTCCCATCAGTGTCGCCTCCCACCAGCCTGTA
Source organism: Pteronotus mesoamericanus (assembly GCF_021234165.1). Lineage (NCBI taxonomy): Eukaryota > Metazoa > Chordata > Mammalia > Chiroptera > Mormoopidae > Pteronotus > Pteronotus mesoamericanus. The sequence continues at coordinate 29,692,022 of NW_026555186.1, forward strand.
GGCCATTGCTACACACCCAGGAACTTCCACAGCGGCTCTTCCCTCTCTGCTCTGCCTGGCTAGAATTCATTTCTGATGAGCAGCAGAGTTAGTAACTCCCTTTCTCTTTTATGACACTTATTTTTCACTCTCTTTCGCATTTTTCTGGGACTGCACATATCTCATTGGGCTGGGATTTTGATCTGTCTCTATGGAAAGTATTATGTCTTGGTATTCCCAGTGCTTAGCACAGAGTGCTTTCTCCAAGAATATATAAAAGAAAGCATGTGTGTGTATATGTGTGTGTGCACAGAAAGCATTCTTTCTAGCTTATTCTATTGTGGTAACCCTCAGCCTGGGTTAAAACGCCACACCTCCAGTGGATAATGTCACTCATTCCCAAGGTGACCTTTTTAACTTTTAACAGTTTTGTAAGAAAGTTCTTCCTTGTATCAGTCCCAGATTTTCTCTCTCTCAAATCTAATTCCTTTTGAAGCCAGAACTTGTCCTTCTTGTCTTCACTTCCCAAGGAAGACACTAGGGTTTTCACTATACTGGTCATTCCTCAGACACATTCCAGTTGGTCTACATTCTTTTTAAAACACTAGGACCAGAACAAGATAGGATGTCCTATATGTGGTCTGAATAGTTCAGAGTAAAAGAGAACAGTCAGCTCCTTTATTTTAGCCTAAGATTCCTTTAGAATCAGGGGTGTCTGACACATGGCCTATAGGCCACATGTAGCCCAGGATGGCTATGAATGCAGCCCAACAGGAAATCATAAATTTACTTAAAACATCAAGAGATTTTTTTTGTTTTTGTTATTGTTTGTGTATTTAATGTGTAGCCCAAGACTTTTTTTCTTCCAGAATGGTGCAGAGATGCCAAAAGTTTGTACACCCCTGCTTTAGATTATTTGGTCCCATTGCCAATGAGTTTACAGTCAATTCAAACCCTTTGCCTTTTGAGATTTTTATTTGTTTTTTAAGTGCTGTGGCTAATTCATGTCTCTCTCATCTTAACTTGCACAATTGATTTTTTTGGACCCATGGGTAGAAACTTGCATTCATCCCAATTATGTTTCATCTTGTTATATTTAGTCCATTATCTCATTTTGGGCAAGGACTTGTTGCATCCCAGTTCTTATCCTGATTGACAGTATCTGCAAGTGTTTTGATCATGCTCTCTCTGTCATCTTCCAGGTTGATACAAATGCTAAACAGAATGCTGTGTATGGTCAGAGCCCTGTGGCTAACTAGCCCTCACTCCCTTTCCTCCCTCCATATTTTCTTTTTCTTTCTCTCTTACACTCTTTCCTGTCTGTCTTTTTCAGAAAGATGCAAAACAGCTGCTCTCTAGGGCTTAATAATACAAGCTCCTTCTAAGATGCCATGCATCCGAACCAGCACCTTGTCAAAATAGTCATTTAACTGAGTAGAATCCATCTAATGGTCCTGGCATCACACACATTGTTTTCCTGGCATCACACACATTGTTTTCTCTTGTGCACAGGATACAATACAAGATAATCCCTCCCTAATTTCAGATTTATTAGGTCTATCAAATTTCCGTCCAAAAAAAAAGTTTGTTGCTCTTTGTCCTGGAGACCTAGAGGTCAGTTTCTTCTAGGAGCTCATAGTCTACCCCTTCAGTGCTTTTCTTGGAAACACTCCTGGTCAGTCCTGACCTTGTTCTGGACCAGGTCTTCATGACCTGGGATGTTCTAGATTTTTCTTTGGAACAGGCAAGCTCTTCAGTCTTTGACAACCCCGAAGACATTTATACATTTCCTGTCTTGCAAAACATGGAAAGGAAAATATTGGTATCTGTTGAGTATGCAAGTGTAGTAGCTCTATAGTGGCACTTTCTTAAAGTTTTTGTTTTGTTTTTTTAAAAAAGAAGTCTAATTTCTGCTGGGAGGCTGCATGAATTTAAGGCGCCTCATGGGGAACACATCAAGTGCTGATTGAAGACATTGAACGTAGTTCAGTGAAGATCTCAGGCTCTCTAAACCTGCCTGGAGTTGCTCTGAGGTTTCTCTTCTTCCCTTCATTCTGACTTGTTATGACTAAGCTTTGAGGAGGCTACTGAGCAGTCTGGTGAACTGGATTATCTAGCTCAGGGAGTAGAGCCAAGGCCTGGGAACCATAAATGATTCTAATCAATGATATTAACTCAGCCTTTCTGTCAGTGGAATATATTTTAGGACATTTAATATCTGGGCCTGAAGATTCTTTTCTAACTAAAACCTATACCAATGTACAGAATGAATAGCAACAAATTAGCCAAGAGAGTTTGACCCTTCTCCCCTGCTGGTTAATAGTATTCTTTCTTCTAGGAAAAAAATATCTAATAAAGTCTAACCTTAATAATAGAGGTAAAGACTATGCTGAAACTGCAAAGCCTTATAGAACTTTGGAGTACAGCAGAAAGGCTTGAAGTACTTCTCTCAAAGTCAGTTCCGTTATCACTTCCCATAGGAAACCCTCACAGGACTCTCCTCAGGCTGGATTGGTTCCCACAGCATCCTGGGCACATCTCCGTCACTGCTCTTTCACAGAAGTGTGAAACAACCTTTGCGCATGTTCATGTGCCCACACTGCACCTTAATTTCAGCAAAGAGCAGGAACTTTGTTATTCATCCCAGTGCCGCTGATGCCTAGCACAGTGCCTGGCACAGAGCAGAGGTTCAGAAAATATCTGCTAAGCTTAATAGAGCAATTTCTCAAGTCTTTTAAGTTCAAAAATATCCACTGTACATTTTGCTCAACTCACCCTCTCCCTTAATTTTAAAGACCATAGGAAATTTAATACATTATTTCAGATTCATGAACACTTTGCTCATTACATTAGTCTTGTTAAAGTAGTACATTATTTTTGAAATCTCATTAGAAGAGAGCTATCCGTAGCTGTTCAAATTTTCCCATAGGTTGCTGGAGCTTGCAAGGACAGGGACACGCCATACCTTCAACTTTCTTAGAACTCTAGAATGTTAATGAG